>NW_007251213.1:1013918-1084629 GCF_000164805.1 Carlito syrichta
TAGTATTCCATTGTGTATATGTACCACATTTTTTTAATCCAGTCCTCTTTTCATGGACAGTATGTTTGATTCCAGGTTCTTGCTCTTGTGTACAATGCTGCGATAAACCTACGTGTGCGGGTATCTTTTTGATAGAGTGATTTGAGTTCTTCAGGGAATATTCTCAGTAGGGGGATTGCACGGTCATATGGGAGGTTGATATTTAGAGCTTTTAGGAATCACCACACTGCTTTCCACAGAGGTTGCACTAGTTTACACTCCCACTAACAGTGTAGAAGTGTTCCCTTTTCACCATACCCTCTCCAGCAACTGTTATTTTTTGAGTTATTGATAATTGCCATTTGACTGGAGTTAGGTGGTATCTCAGTGTGGTTTTGATTTGCATCTCCCTGATGATTAGTGAGGTTGAGCATTTCTTCATGTGTCTGTTGGTTGCTCAGATGTCTTCCTTTGTGAAGTGTCTGTTCATATCTTTTGCCCATTTTATAATGAGGTTATCTGTTTTTTCTTTTCAGCACGTTTGCGTTCCTTGTAGATCCAAGATGTTAAGCCTTTGTCAGACCTGGGATTGGCAAATACTTTTTCCCAGTCTGTAGACTGTCTCCCTGCTCTCTTGATGGTTTCTTTGGCTTTGCAGAAGCTTGTCAGTTTAATGAGGTCCCACTTGTCTATCTTATCTCTTATGGCCTGTGGGTTTCGAGTTTTGTTCAGGAATTGGATGCCAGTTCCAATTTCCATGAGGGTATGTCCTTCATTTTCTAAGTTTCTTATGGTTTGAGGTTTTACATTTAGGTCTCTGATCCATTTGGAGTTAATTTTTGTGTATGGGGATAGATAGGGGTCCTGTTTCAATCTTCTGCGTATGGTCAGCCAGTTTTCCCAGCACCATTTACTGAATAGGTTCTCCTCTCCCCAGTGGTAGGTGGTGGAGGCTTTGTCAAAGATGAGTTGGTTGAGAAATTGAGGTTTCGCTTCTGGAATCTCAATTCTATTCCATTGATCTATATGCCTGTTTCTATACCAATACTAAGCTGTTTTGATGATTGTAGCTTTATAGTAAAGTTTGAAGTCTGGTAATGTGATACTGCCTGCTTTGTTTTTTTTGCTGAGGATTGTTCTGGCTATTCCTGGTCGTTTGTGTTTCCATATGAATTCCCATGTTGTTTTTTCTAGGTCTGAGAAGATGTTGCTGGTAATTTGGTGGGTATTGCATTGAATCTGTAGATTGCCTTAGGTAAGATGGACATCTTCACAATGTTGATTCTTCCAACCCATGAGCATGGGATATTTTTCCACTTGTTAGTGTCATCTTTGATTTCTTTGAACAGAGTTTTGTAGTTTTCATTGTAAAGTTCTTTCACGTCTCTGGTTAGGAAGATGCCAAGGTATTTCATTTTTTTGTGTGTGCCTATTGTGAATGGAATTGTGCTTTTTATTTGGGTTTCTGTTTGTTTATTATTGGTGTGATACTGAGTGACCTCTCACAGAAACAAAGATCTGAGTATCACATGTTCTCACCCATATAGTGGACCTTGATCATCCAACGTATTACCATAAGAAAATGACTGATAGTGGTGGGAAACTATGGGAGGGGCAGGGGAAGGGAGATGAGATTAATGGTAGTAAACATCTGTCTGGGGACAGGGAGACACCTCTTATCAACAAGGGTGCCTGAACGAAGCATATTTGTATACCTAACCCTTAACTGTACCCCACAATATCATAATAAAAAATATTGACTATATATTAAAAAAAAGAAACCACCTACTGTAACCACATACACACACACATGTGCACATATGTACAGCATTTTAAATTTTAAGTATATGCAAAAAGTAAAAACGGATAAGGGTGCAAATCAGGAAGGCAAGGAGTCACACAGATTTAGAGTATGAATTCTGATAGTATTTTTATATTTGGAGCCTGAATTTCCTTTTAACTTCCTGGCAACAAAATACAAAAGACAAAGAAGACATGGTCAGTTTTGTCCTTTACATAGCCCTAAAGAAAAGACATATACATGAATGTATATACAAAAATACATGTATATTTGTGTATGCGAGAATGTATTATGTATGTCTGCTTTTATTTGGGGTTACACACTGAGCCACAGAAATACACATGTACATACAGGCACAAACTAGGGCACACATATTCACACCTATATTGTAAAATAGAAACAAAATATTTCATAGAAATTATTTGTAACTTCTAAATGTCATTTTTAATAAGTG
Organism: Carlito syrichta; assembly: GCF_000164805.1. Taxonomy (NCBI): domain Eukaryota; kingdom Metazoa; phylum Chordata; class Mammalia; order Primates; family Tarsiidae; genus Carlito; species Carlito syrichta. The sequence continues at coordinate 1,016,153 of NW_007251213.1, forward strand.
ATTTTATTTAGAGACATTGAAAAATTTAGTAAACAATGTTCTATCTCTTTTTGTTTCAGAAATCTGATTCATATATTGGCTATCATACATCTGAATGTTCAATCATCTCACATGTTGTTATTAGGTGCTCATTTATGCCCCTGGGTCTGAGGAAACATGTTAGCCACTGAGAAAAAGTAATAAGCAAATTAGACATGTTTATTATATGTATAGAGTTGGTCTTTTTTTATTTTTGAGTTGGAGTCTCACTCTGTCACCCTGACTGGAGTGCAGTGGCATGTTCCCGGCCACTGCAACCTCGACCTGCTGGGCACCAGCGATCCTTCTGCCTCAGCCTTCCAAGTAGCTGGAACTCCAGGCGTGCGCTACCACACCTAGCTCATTTTTTGATTTATTGTAGAGATGAGGTCTCGTCAAGTTACCCAGGCGGGTTTCGAACCCACAGGCTCAAGCAATCCATAGAGTTAGTCTTATTTGAAAGAGAGATATTAATTATATAATCATACAGAAAATATATCATTAAAATTAAGGCTTATGTAGAGGTGTGGGGAAAATATATCTAAATATGTACACCATTTCTCTTTTTTAATGTATATGTGCACATATATTTTTATATATTATCTTTTCAAATTCATATTATATTTTAAAGAGTTGACAATGCACAATAAATTATACTTTAAATTAGCAAAAATATTCAGATATTTGCAAAGTTTTTTCTTCATTATACTTTGAGATAAAAATAAAAACAGATGCTAAAATCAGTGCTAAAATAAACAGTTACACAAAATTGTTTACTAGTTCATTATAATCCATTTTACAAGTTTACTTTTACCTCTTATTTATCATTAGTCAGACACATTATCCCCTGTGACATCATACATTCCCACCCAGAATGTAAACACCCTACTTTCCCAGAATAATAGTCACAAGTAAATATTACCTAAGCAGGTGAGTAAGTTGAGATCAATGATTATAAGCCAAGTTGAATTAATTAAAAATAACCTTTAACAGTCTACTATAGAATACTTGTAACTTATCTATAGAATATAAGGGCAGGGGAAAGTCAATCACAGCTCTCTCTTGTAAGTATAAGACAACAATATATCAGGCTTAAGTCAGCTAACATAAGCTATAAAGTTTTAAATTTAATATGTAATTAGACATGGGAATGATGACAAATTACGAAGATATGAAAGAAGAATATTGTAGTTCAAAAATGATTTTAAAAACATAGTTTATTTCTTCTAGCTAAACTGACCTAATCTTCTATTTCCCTGAAGTTGTCACTTGAAATCGTTCATGATACTATTTTAAAATCAGATAGAGCAGTCATTTCCAGATTTCTGTCATATGTTTATATACCATATATGCAGTTATCCATTGTTTACTGATAGAAATATACTCTGAGAAATGCGTTTTTGCCTGATTTGGTCATTGTGTAAACATTGTAGCTTGTACCTAGTTACACAAACCTGGATGGTATAGTCTGCAACATACTTAGGCTATGTGGCCTAGTTCACGTCTGTACAACACCGTTGCTAGACTGAATATTTTGGGCAATTGTAACACAATAGAAATTATTTGTGTATCTAAATATATCTAAATATAGAAAAGTTACAGTCAAAATACTGCATCATATCCTTATGGAACCAACATGTCATATACAATATGTGATTGACTGAAATGTCATTATGCAGCACATAACTTAAATATGTCATTTCAGTCATATATAATTCCGTTTTATATTCTCAATTTTTATTCTTCAAAACTATTTCTAGAGCTGGTCGTGGTGACTCGGGCCTGAATTCCGAGAACTTTGGGAAGCGGAAGTGAAAGGATTGCATGATCCCAGGGGTTCAAGACCAGCCTGGGCAAAATGGTGAGATCTTGCCTCTACAATAAATAAAAAAATTAACCAGTCATGGTAGCGTGCACCTGTGGTTCCAGTTACTTGGAAGGCTGAGGTAGAAGCCTCGCCTGAGCTCAACAGGTCGAGGTTGCGGAGGCCATGAGTGTGCCACTACACTCCAAACTGGGTGACAGAGTGAGACTCCCACTCAAAAACAAACAAACAAACAAAACCCATAAAACCTCTTTCTAAATCATTCACCGTGTTCTATTTATTTCATTTTGCCTTTTCTGTTTTAAAAAATATTCTGAATAAGAGAAATGCTGATGTTGTCTTGCTTTACAATTTGATATTTTTGTTGTTGCTGTTAGCACTGCATCTAGAGACTGTGACAATGAAGATATTCGCTTATTCTGAAAGTCAATCACATTAATATTCTTTATCTCATTGCTCAGTGCCTCCTAAGGACAAACATGCCATAAAACAGTACCTACAAATCAAACTTAAGTGTACAGCATAGGTAATGGGGATTGTAAAAATGTCATACTTTGCCAGTGGTTGAGTGGAAAATGACCCATTATCATACTAAAGTGATAAAATCTATGTTATAAAACATATAAAAATTGTAACATTTCTACTTCTGGATAGCCCAGCAGATTTAGATCCACGTTATAACATCAGATTGTGAGTTCCAATAATTTAAAAATAGATTGAATTTTCAAACAAATTGGGAGATTTAATAGTACTTATTTTCCTCTATCTAAGACTTACATTTTAAAAAGCAAAAGGACCTATCATGTATTAATGTGTGATCTGTCTGGAAGAATATGTTTACAATAAAACGTTCCCACAATTTGTAAACATTGTTGTGTAAGATGACAGAAACTAGGAGGAAATACTTGGAATTGTCCATAGAAGAGTTACCCTTAGACAACATAACGGCATCCATATTAAAATATCTTTGCTTTAAAAATCTACATATTTGGCCTTGCAATATATGCCTCAGTCATCATTTGATGATGTCTTCTGTGTAAATTGTAGAAACATAAAGAAACAAAAGTATTATAAAATATAACTACTTGGAAAATGTTTTCATAACCTAAAGAAAATTACAAATGTTACTTCTTTAAAGGTATAAAACAGATGTTACCAGAAGTAGAGATGGTAATAGCAAATGTCCTCTGTTAATAAAAAAGAGCTTTATAAAGACCCTTAAAACAAAGTATCCCCCAAAATAAAATAAAACAACTTTTGCAGCCTTAAATAATTTCATCCAATAATAGGAAATTGCATGACTTCTCATTATCCACTTAGTTGGATTCTTCGGTCAAACAAATTGCAGTAATTATATTGCTGACCTCATCAGCTTTAAGTAAAGAACAAAATTGTTGAGAGCACCTAAATTGAATGTTTTACACACAGCCCATTATAAAATCAGTAGGAAATTAGAGCATGTATTAGGGAAATAGTAGCTTTCTTTTCCAAATATCAAATTAGTTATAAAATATATTTTATTGCTAAGTAGATAAAGAATGCAGTTTTCAATAGATATTTTAAACTATACTCTAAGCGTAAGAACAGTATTTGAATGAAAATATTTCACGTAGAACTTATTCAAATATTACCTTTAAGCTGAATAATTTAAGTGAATGATGCATTAGATGTACACAAAAACTTAGCAATAGAAAAATTCTGCTTTTTTTCATAAAGAAGTATATTCAAAGTATATAAAGTATACTAGTTTACTAAATAATACTAAATACTAAAGTTACTTTAATACTAAATTTGGAACATATTACTCTCATTTTTAGTTGAGTACTAAATATTTAGTTTTGTGGGCTTTTTAAAAAAAATTATTTTATTTACTTCTTTTAGACAGTTCTATCTTGGAGGTTTTATCTTTTATTTTGGTTGAAAGGCAATAGTTGAACATATTTATGGGATAGAAAATGATATTTCAATAGATGTATACAGTGTTTAATAAATAAATCAATGTAATTAGCATATTCATCATCTTGGACATGTATTCCTTTTTTGTGTTGGAGACTTTCAAAATACACTGTTTTAAGTTTTTGAAAGGACACAATTATGTTATCTATATTCATTTTACAATGCTAAACCACTTTAATACATATTCCACCCACTGATCTGCAATTTTGTATTTGTTAAACAACATCTTTCATGTGTTTCTTTTTCCTCAACCCCACCCACTTTCCCAGTCTTTTATTCTGCTCTTTATGTCTATGAGTTTCCTTTTTGTTTTTTATATCTCACTTATCTGTGAGAAAATGCAATATTCATCTTTCTGTACCTAGCTTATTTCACTTAACATAAAGTTCTCCTGGCTTATCTATGTTGCCACAAATGACAGTATTTTATTTTTTTATATGGTTGAGATATATTTCATTGTTTACATATATTACATTTTCAATACATTCATTTGTTGATGGACATTTAGATTGATTTCATATCTTGGGTAGTATGAATAGAATTGTAGTAAACATGTGAGTGAAAATATCTCTTCAATATACTGATTTTTCTAGTTTTTAAATAAACACACTGGAGTAGAATTGGTGGATCATTTGGTAGTTCTATTTTTAGTTTTTTTGAGAAAAATTCATTATGTTTTTCATAATACCAATTTACATTACCCCAACAGTATATAACTGCTTCCGTTTCTTTGCAGGCTCACTGGCATTTGTCATTTTGATGATAGCCGTTTTAATTGGAGTAAGATACTATTTCATTGTGGTTTTGATTGGTGCTTTCCTGATTATTTGTGATGTTGAACTTTTTTATACAGTTGTTGATAATTTGTATATCTTCTTCCCCATAAATTACTTCCCCACACACTCAGCACCATATGTACCATAGTTCAACTAATCTCTCCAAATTTCCTTTCTTGCCTTTTGTTCTAAATACTTACTTGTTTTGATATTTTAAGATATTTTTTCTTTATGAAAAGTGTTTGAATTAATAACATTTTTATTTCATTTGTACTTATGTCTGTTTTTTTAATTAACGTTCATTTATTGTCAAACTCTGAAAACAATACTAGAACAATTTTTTTTCAAGTCTCTCTCAAGAAGAAACAGAATGCACTAATCATTACTAACATAACCATTGATGATATCTGAACAGCAATTAAACATCTTTAACAAATTAAATACTTAGCCTAGTTAAGTATTGATATTACAGGGAGAGTTTACACACTTACCTTAAAACGTATCTTTTTGATCTTACATAAACTCTTCAAGTGATTGAAATACAAGATTTTTTGGAATACAAAGTCATTTTGATACAAAAACCAGATTGATAAAGTAAACAAAGGGGGGGATGCCTCATAAATATAAAAATAAAAAACTAAATAAATTCAACAATGTTATAAAATATGTCTTAAACAAGTTTACTATTTCTTCAAAATTATAGATTAATATTTTTAATATATGAATGTGAATATAAACTAAAATATTAAAAAAGAAAAATTTTGATTATCTAATAGACACAGAAAAATACACAATAAAATTCACCCATTATTTACAATAGTAAGTCTTAATACTAGGATTATAATGACCCTACCACAATCATATAAATTATTTTTAGGAAAGAAAAGTGACAAACTATATCCAGAGTAAGTATTAAAAGCATTTTCTTTAAATGGAAAAAAATAACAAGGGTACCAGCTGCCAAGAGTTCTGTTTTATTCAAATGGCAATTCTAAATTTGACTTTAAGATAAAAGGAAAATAATAATAAGAAAAAACAACCCTGTAAAATTATCTTCTGTTTGCAAATAATTGTCCAAAAAGAGCATGTCTAAAAATTTATATTAATGTATAAGAAAAAAGCTAAAAGACATATTTGGATAAAGTTTAACATAAAAAAGTTAATCACATTTCCATATAATACAATCAAAATATAATTTAAAAATACTTGCAACAGAACAAAATGAATAAATTTCTCAAAGTAAATATGTCAAAAATATGTGCAAAATAGTTAAAAACTTTGTTAAAATTTATAAATATAATACCATCAATCAACAAATGAAGGGATAGTCCATCTTCATGGACAAGAAGATGATATTATAAAGATGTAACAAAAACCCTACAAATTGATCTATGGGTTAGATACAACTCCAATCGAAATTCCTTTTTATTTTTTACATGGAATTGCACACACTTCTGAAATTTATATGGAAATGTAAAGGGGCAAGTATAGCCAAGAAACTAATTAGAACAAGGAGAATGAGTAGGGATTGGTCAATTTAAATATCAGCACTTACTATTAAGCTAGTTAAATAAGAATTCATTATTAGTTATGGAATCACTAGTGACCAACGTGTTTAAAACATGTTGACATTGCAGTGGTATTATAGCTTAGGTGGATTGCAGCACTTGCCAGAGATATCAAAGTCATATCAGCAATTCTTCTATGCCCTGCCTTTATGTACTCAGGTTATATTTATTTTGCCTTATCATTGCTCTCAATTTTACTTCATACTTCGTTTCACTAATAATTTAATTCTGAATTGAGATATAAGTAAATACATTAATAAAATACATTAAATAAAATATGACAGAAATATGCAAAATGATTTTGTGGTTAAAAAAATCTGAGGGAGAAAACTAATTTGGACGACAAAGGGAATTCATGTGTGAAACGAGGTGCTGCGTATTCAGACAAAGATATTGGCAAAGAATGTGAAAAAATTGTACATCTCTCATGTTGTGATATACACTCAAAAATAGTTAAGAAGAATTTTGCATATTGTGATTGCAGCAAAAGAATGGTGCCAATGAATATTTTAAAATTTCAAGCACAGGAATACTTAGAAGTGTAATAGAAACTCAAGGTTATATGATAATTTTTTAAGTGCAGGCTAGTGAATTTGATTTTAAAACAGTTGAAATATAAGATACCTAAATAATATCTACCAGAATATTTAAAATAAGAGCTCCAGATTTTCATAAAGAGGTGATAACTTTTTAAAAATTAAACATATATTTATTCATTTTAGAAATTATCTTTTTAGTTGACAAATAAAAATTGTATATATTTATTATGTGCAACATGTTGTTTTGAAAAACAGTATTTCCTTCTTATCTGTTTCATGTTCTCAGTTTCAGCTACTCAAAAATATAAAATGGAAAATTCTAGAAGTAAACAATTCATAAGTTTTGAATTCTGAGTACTGGGATAAAGGTGATTCAACCCTTTATTTCTGGTATCCACGCTGTATACACTACTCATCTCTTAGTCACTTAAGTAGCCTTCTCAGGTTATCAGATCGACTGTCCTAGCATTGCAGTGTTTATGTTCACGACATCCTTATTTTAATAAATATTGTCCCCAAAGCACAAAAGTAGTGACACTGGCAACTCAGATATGCTACAGATAAGTAGTATAGTGCCTCCTTTAAGGAAAAAGGTGAAAGTTTTTAACTTAATAAGGAAAGAAATGAATCATATGCTGAGATATATGGTAAAAATGAACTTTCTGTCTGTGATACGGTGAAGAAGGCAAGATAAATTTGTGAATAGTGTATATAGGGTTTGGAAACATAGCCGATTTGAGGCATCCATTGGTGGTCTTAGAATGTATCCCCTGTGGATAAAAAGGACTATTGTATGTATATGGAATGACTAAATTGAGTTAATTCATGTTCTCACTCATAAGTAGACCTTGAACAATTATCATAATACTTTAAGAAAGGGATTGGCAATAGTTCCAAACTGCCAGGGGAGAGGGGTGGGATTGGCAGTAGTGGGAAACAGCCAGGGTAGGGGGAGGGCACACCTCATCCACAAGGGTACCTGCATTTGTACACCTAACCCTGAATTGTGCCCCATATCTTTAAAATAATATTTTTTTAAAGAACTATCACCACTACAGTGAAAATCTGCTTAATAAAAATATTTTTAAGCACCCCTCCAAAATATATATAACCTCAAACTTACTTTGATTAAAGTTCTAAGAAAATCAGCTTATCAGAGGAAGGGAGTTTAGAAAACAAAATTGCTGGGGTTTGCAGAAGAACTGGGAGTCATCAGGAGACAGGGCAGTCACAAGAAGAAAATAGGCCCAGTGCAACATGACAGTTTGTAAGAGAGTACAATGTTAGACTCTATATAAAAAAGAATATCTTTGAGAATCCAAGTTTCTGAACTTCCCAGAAAATATGTAGAATACTAAAGTATCTCAGAGCTAAGGTCTGTACCCATGTGACAGAAAACATTTTGTTATGGTTTGACTGTTGGGAAAATATTGATCTGTTTAGGACTCTATTTTGCTGAGCACTTTTCTGGGTTTGAACAGATAGGTTTGAGAGTAGAAGTTAGATTTTCCCATGAGAGGCTTGGTGTCACTTGATGTCAAAACTTCAGAAGAATAGAAAGATTTCTTACATAAGAGAGAGGAAAGATTACATCTCCTGAAAAGTTTAAGAAGGTGATTTATAAAGGAGATATGAAGAGTAAAAATAAGTGAAATTTAAAGAAGACTGATCGGTTAGTAATACTGTGAGTCCTTTTAGTGAAGCCTCCAAATTATAAACATAATATAATAAAACTCACATAATGCCTGTCATATGAACATCTCTTATGTGTTTGACTATGTACAGAATGTTGTGTTATGCGAAATAGAAAAAAAATTTCAAAAATTTTAGAATGAATGGTCACCCTATAAAAAGAGGAACACCAGAAAAACTGTAAAATGCAGAGAGGGGGCACATATTTACAGGTTGTGGAATTAAAAGATATCTGTGCCTCTTGGATTCTCTAAGGTGACTCCAAGGGAACACTGTCTGATAGCTAAGTTATAACTGAAGAAGTGGGATAGAAGGCAATCCTGTAAGTGGGGTGAGGTGTGTCACAGGAATGATTGCTGGAGCTTTAAATAATAGAAAATAATTATATCTTTTCTTCTCAGTGTCCCTTGGATTTACAAAAGGTATAAGGAAATGGCAGAGATTCTAAAATTTGAAAACGTATTTAAGTATCACAGCTAATTTTTGTTGATGGTAAGGGCAAGATAAGGGAAGACCAATTTTGCTATGCATACTAAAATGTATTGCTGGAAGGCTAGTAATTTTGGAAAAAAAAAAAACACAGCTAAACCCAAGACAGTATATATTTTAAGGATCATTGAATTGCACTATTCCGAATACAAGAGATTAATCAGTCATATTTTTTTGCAGCCTAATTCTTTACCTACAGCATGCTTTGCAAGCATTTGAATTTCAGCAAAAGTTCTTTCGAAAAAGCACCAGAAGTACAGTCATGAGCTGAACGCAGAATTGTTTTATTGGCAAGAATCATTAAATAAGGACTCAATTCTAAATGGTTTCACATAATGGCTAAAGTAAATTACATACTCTCTCAGTATAAACAAAAGAAACTGTGGAAGAACAAAGAAGGCAATACTCTCTTAGAATAGCATACTCTCATACTTGGTGTGATTAGAAAAACATTAGTCATACCATTCTGTGGTCACCAAAACTTCCCTGTCTGAAATTTTTTCTGGGTTAAGAAAATTCATTTTTAGACCTTTGATAATTTACATTCTTAGCATTTCTTCATTCTTATACTGAAATATTCTCTGCCACATTTAACTCAGTATTGTTCATTAACTAATATTTATATATACACTACATAAAAACATTCCTACATCTTAATATATAACTAGTGACAAGATCAAATTTCTTCTTCTTGTCAGATTTAAGATACAGCTGTTTATTAACTATATTTTAATATATTTATGATGAGTTATATTTTCAGTATCCTTTATGAATAGAAAAATAGCTTTGTAACATAATTTCTCAGAGTTAACATTTGTTAAAAAATATTTTTCACACAATGCATTATAGATTTCTAAAACAATGTCAGAAAAGAGAATTTAGCTCATAGGATGCATAGACTAGAGATGAGTAACTGATATGATATTCAGAATTTCTATAAAAATATTTCTTTTAAAACTTTTAAACAATGAGTTAAGCAAAAAAATAGGAAATGATTATTTCTTTCTTTGACAATGTCCCTTCAAATTACAAAAGGTATAAAGAAATGGTAGAAACTCCAGGATTAATTTATTCAATAACTTTTAGTTCTAATTAAGTTTCAATTGTTATGCTAAGTAAAAGATGGATTCATAGTTTTCATGTTGCTTATATTGCCCTTGATGACCAAAACAGTAGGGAATTAATTATAGTGCTGTTAAATAGATGCTAATGAGAACAATTTTTATGGGACTGGTTGCTGTATCAGAATGTATTTATTGGGGCTAGAACCGTAGATTTAAATGTTTACAGTCATGAATACTTTATTTAAATACATTATTTTGAAAAATGTATTGGAAATATTAACTTTTTTCTTCAAACTTTGATCATTTTAGAGTCATTAGTGATTGTCAGGTCTGATGCAAATATTATAATGTAAGTACTAAGTAAAACTAAAAAGTGAGATACTAGTCTATATGCCTAGTTTTGCCTCTATGCACTGTGTGGTTCTCACAAACAAGATTTCTTCACCTAAAAAAATGAGTTCATCGAACCTGAACAAGGTCCTTTAGAGTCCAAGGATTTTACAGAGATATCTTAAAAAAAATTTTTTTTTTAATTTTTTTGTTTTAAATATGTTGGGTACATTTCAGGGTTAGGTATACAAATGTTCACTATGCAGGTACCCTTGTTGATGGGGTGTGCCCCCCCCCCTCCTGGCAGATCCCTTTCTTATAGTATCACAAAAGTTGTTCAAGGACTGCTTATGAGTGAGAACATATGATACTCAGTTCTCTGTTTCCACAGAGATATCTTAGTCACCAAAGAAAAATGCAATTCCATCCTTACCTTAATAAGAACTAATCTACTTTGATCTATTTTCTGTAATGTTTGGAAGATCAGTTCCATTGAATAAATATATCTGAAAAGCAATAGATGATGATCTTTATGGTCTTTAATGAACTAAAAACTCCAAGATTCTAACAAGTTGGCAGCCGAATTTTAGGACAATTAGGCCAAGAGAACCTCAGAGTAAGGTAGATTTAATGTTTTACTAAAACTTAAACTAAAATCAGGAAAATAACAACCGTCATCAATTCAAGGCCATTTAATATAATTTACTTGTGTGTATGCATACATATAATTTTAATTGTGCATATATGTGATATTTTAATTGTTTACATATACTATTTTAATTGTTTATAAACTATTTAAATTGTGTACCTATACACAAATTTAATTGTTTATATATGTATATAATGTTTTATTTATTTTTTATATTTTTTTATTTTAAATATGTGAGGTACAATTCATGGTTAGGTATACAAATGTCCATTATGCAGGTACCCTTGTTGATGAGGTGTACCCTCTCCTCCGGCAGTTTCCCACTACAGCCAATCCCTTTCTTATAGTATTATGATAATTGTTCAAGATCCGCTTACAAGCGAGAACATGTGGTACTCAGTTCTTTGTTTCTGTGACAAATTCCTCAGTATTATGGACTCTAAATCCATCCAAGTTGCTGTGAAGTTTGTCCTTCTTTATGGTTGTATAATATTCTATCACATATATGTACCATATTTTTTTAATTCAGTCCTCTTTTGATGGGCAGCATGCTTGGTTCCATGTTTTTGCTATTGTGAATAATGCTGCAATAAACACACGTGTTCAGGTATCTTTTTCATCGAATGATTTGAGTTCCTCTAGGTATATTCCCAGTAGGGGGATTGCGGAGTTGTATGGAAGGTGTTTTTAGATCTTTTAGGAATCGCCTCTGCAAAGCCAAAGAAATCATCAAGATAGTGGGGAGACAGTCCAAAGACTGGGGAAAAAATTTGCCAACTGTATATCTGACAAAGGCATAACATCTAGGATCTATATACTGTTTTAATTGTATATAAGCATATGAATATCCAAATCAAGAAAACTCAGTTAAAAGGTAAATAATTAGGGTATTTTATGTTAGAAAAGATTAAATTTCTCTCTGTCCCCATTATAAGAACATTGATGTTTTATTCTAAGTATTTACTGAGAAATAATACATATCAAGTTCAAATCAACATTTAGAAACTCAGAGGTGAATGGTTTATAATAAGGGATGCATGTCAGTCACCTAAGAGAAAGGCTTTACCAAGTATACAGTCTTGGGTCACTATCAGGCTTTGAGAACTGGGATTGGGCCTAGAAGTGTGTTGTTTGAAAAACAGTTCTTGGATGATAAAGAAACATCCTTTTTGGGAGAATGACATTATTCTAGTCAAATTGTGATTATTTAAAAACATACTCTAATTTTAATCATTTGTGGAAGTTTAGGAAAAACATACCTAGAAATATAAATTTCACTTTTTAAATATATACTATACGATAAGTATCTATTAATTGGCAATATCTGTCGTCTTCCAGTGTCATAGATTAAATATACATTTGTTCAATATCTAAAGTTAATCTACTATTGCTCAGAGTGAGGTTCTATTAAAAATGTAATCCCTAAAATCTTGCCCAGAGATTCTAAGTTGATGGTCTAGGTCAAGGTCCAGGCAACTGAATTTTAACATGCTACTAAGTATTCTAATGTAAGTAATGTCTATAAAATTCTCTGACAAACACTATGTCAACATACTGCTTTATTCTTCTATTTACATTTGATTGTAGAACATCATCAATAATAATAATATCTCTTTACTATTGAAGCAAAGTAAACAAATTTGAGACTTGAGAATAATGAATATAAATTACAATACTCTTTACTATATCTTTTGAATTAATATTGGATTTTTGTGCCCTTTAACCAGAACAATCAGACATGAAAGTACATGCATGTATATGTGTTTTAAGTCCTTAAATTAATGTGATGTAATAATACTTATTTCCAGCTGGGCTCGGTGGCTCAGCCTGTAATCTCGCACCTTTGGAAGGCTGAGGTGAGTGGTTTGCCTGAGCCTGCAGGTTTGAGACCCACCTGGGCAGCGAGACCTCATCTCTACAATAAATCAAAAAATCAGACAGGTGTGGTAGCGCATGCCTGTAATTCCGGCTACTTGGAAGGCTGAGGCGGAAGGATCGCTGGAGCCCAGCAGGTTGAGGCTGTGGTGGCCAGGAGTGGCCACTGCACTCCAGTCTGGGAGACAGAGTGAGACTCCAACTCAAACAACAACAACGACAGCAACAACAAATACTTATTTCCATAAACTTAGGGGCATTCACATTGATTTTATTTTAATCTATTTTCTCATTAACATAGTTATATACTCCTAATTAAGCTATGTATTTCTCCAGTCCATATTTCTTCACAAAGTTATTGATGGCTATGGTGTTTATTTTGGTTATTTGGTTTATTTTGTATGTTTTTGTCCTGAGAAAATAGAATTACATGATACTTAGAAAAACAGCAGCCTGTAGTTTATATATAGAAAACTTCTATTAAAAAAATCCTCTAATTCTTTTTTATTTTATTTTATTTTTTGAGTCAAAGTCTCACTCTGTTGCCCAGGCTGGAGTGCAGTGGCATGCTCACTCTCAGCTACTGCAGCCTCAACCTTCTTGGCTCAAGCGATCTTTCCACCCCAGCCTTCCAAGTAGCTGGAACTACAGGCATGCACCACAATGCCTTGCTAATTTTTCTTGATTTATTGTAGAGATGAGGTCTCGCCAAGTTGACTGGGCTAGTCTTGAATCCTTGGACTCAAGCAATCATCTCACCTCGGCCTCCCAAAATGCTGGGATTATATGCGTGAGCCACCGTGCCTGAACAAAAAATCCTCTAATTCTTAAAATGACAACCTCTAATTCTTAAAATGGCATCATTCTCACAGGAATATGGTTGGAACAAAAGCTACTGACTAGAGTTTACTATCTTTATAAATTTATTTGTTCATTCATTCCATTTATATTACTTAAGACTTCTGCCTGAGAGACATTGTGATGGAAACAATGGCCCATCATTTCTTCAAGTGTGGTCTATGGACAGGCAGCATAAGACACTGTCAAAAAATGCAGAATGGCAAGTTCCATCCCAGACTTATTGAATATGGACTGGTATCTTATCAATATCAAAAGGTAACTAATACACACTCTACAATTTTAAAAAGTGTAGCCATTGAGGATAATAAAGATTGTGAGTGAAAATATTTGTGGTGAGATTATAAATTTACTAAATTAGAGGTGCTAGAAACACAAAATACATTAGAAAATCTAAGAACAAGAGTGCTTCTGACTATTGTGCAATAGGTTATAGTGACTGTATCATTTGTGTCTTCTAGGTAACAACAGTTCCAAGATGTAATTGTAAGTACACAATAGTTATTGAGGTTAATGCCTGTAAACACTAAAGGAGAGAAGGATCAGAATAGGCAGCAAGAGTCTTCAGAAGGTGTTACTTATCCAATAGTTACGAAAAGTGAGAGGAAGAAAGAAAGTTTGGGAGGTCGAGCCTCAAACTGCAGTGAGGTATTGACAGTCTCAGACGGCCTGAAGAGATGCTCCAAAGCAAATTTGCCTGTTGGAGACACACATTAGGCAGAAATCTAGCAGTGAGACTTAAATATACTCCTCATGACTACCACCATTCCCATTCTCACGCATCAAATTGGTACACATATCTAAGGAGCAATCCTTCCACAGTGCCTACAGACCTTTCTTCCTAGGAGGAACTTGGAGGGAATGAACTGCAGATCTAGTGGATGTAGTTGGTCTTCAGGTTGTGAAGGGTACTTACTCTTTCCATCCTTTGCAATTAGTTATGGATTTCCCTCCCCTTAGTTATCACTTTGGTAGGGCTTGGTAGCTTATGTGGTGGAACACAGATCCACACTTTTGAGGAATCCTGGCTGTTAAAAATCATATCCTCCAGACCTGGGTTGCTGTGTGCACCTTCATTGCTTCAAGTCAGTAAGGAAGTATTAAACATTGTCCAAGGTGTTTCATGGGATCCATACAAATTCTTTCTTGCCTCATTGTGTAAAAGCAGACTTAGATCATTTTATGATAATATTCAATTTACTGTTGTCTGGCAATGATAACTTTTCTCTCCTACTGGTCCCTGGACACAAGGTGTTCAAATAACTTATGAAACAGCTATTCTTTGTACTTCATTGGGATCCTTACTGAGTTTTCGGGTGCTTTCTTAAAGATCGAGACCTCTCAACTTTGGAGCCCAGAGTTGAGGAGACAAAAATCAGAAGGTCTGCAATGATCAATAGGGGTGATGCTAAACTGAAATACTTATGCTTCCATTTCTTCATCTACAGACACATGGATTCTTTCTATTGGGAATACGATGTTTGTAATGTCTTCACTTCAAGTGTATATACTATCTTGAAAAATGACACTTCATCTTTATGGCAGATAGCCTGTAAGCATGAGCTTCAGACATATTTCCAAAGGCCATTTCTAAATTCTATCAAGACAGTTAACTTTGGATGACGTGTTTATAACTAGTAGATCTTATGCGTCTTCTCTTCCACATTTCCTTCACTACAAAGTGGTTTTCTGCTCAATATTATGTTGTGTGGTGTTTTATGTCTGTGAAGTAGAATATCTGAAAGTCGCTGGAGAGTAGTGTTGGATGAGATTTTATGAAAAATTTAATCCCTGTGAAGAAAAACTGCTGACTTGAATTGTTACTAAGTGTCTAGTTGGTCCCTTTAAAGAATTAGGCCACAATTGGGACTCAATATATTGAATATTCTTGCTGGCAGCTTAAATATTCAGAAGAGACTATCACTAGATTGGCCTTGGTAACTGAGCATTACATACTGTAGGGCTGACGTGTGACCTGCTTCTTGCCATCATGCCCACTCTGTCCCTATGCATCATTTCCAGGGTGGCTGATTATGAAATGCTGTACCTTTTTCTTTATGGATGTTTTTTGTTAAGTGTTAACTGTGACACCACAATCTTCACATTTTATATTCATTCCCAGATGTTTACCCATAGGCATCTACATTAAACCCCTTGTTGCTTTTCCTCCAGACCATTGCCTGCCAGTTTCTGATCCACTGGCTGGGCCATTAGGCAATACCAATAAGCTCATATATATTCTCACTTCGGAACACTTATTTTACACAAACGGATGGCAAGATACTCATAGCTATTCTCATCAGGAACACTTTTGAGCAATGAGTGAGGTTGTAGTTCGCAGCCATCCATTTCTGGCTTAATCCACACATATCAAACTACTTGATTTATTACAAACACTAGATTTTTTCCTTCTCCTCAATGGGTTGTAGAGGCCTTATCTAGGTCACGGGTGTGAACTGAGAGAGAGGTCAGGCATGACTATGTTGGATGTTTGGAGGATTTGTGATGTCTGCTAATGCAGTTTGCTTAAGCCCTTTGATCATGTAGTAGTTCAATCCTAAATGTATCATTTTTGTCTTAGGATGGATTGTTGCTGGGCATCTAGCATCATAAGCAGTATATGGGCTGGAAGAGGAGTGAACTGCTTTCAGAACCTGAAAAACCTTATCAGGCATTGCACTTTTTTCTTCCTAGCAGGATCTCTGAGATCTATCAATTTGTATTTTAGTTTGGAGTGATTGTCCTGTAGTGCCCATAACCACAGATTCCATAAGATTTTTGCTGAAGTGGCAAGTCCCTAAAACTTTGCAGGATTATTATCCATCATCCAGTGTTCAAACGTCTTACTATGGCCTCTAGTAGACTAGTAACCTCTTGCTTATTCCAGTCAATCAGTATGATGTCGTTGATATATTAGATCAATGGAATATTCAGGATATATAAGTGGTTAGATCTTTTGTGACTTATTACGGAGGGAAACTGGATTTGCACAGCACTGGTTCAAAACTGCAAGTGAATTCATTCTGCACAATGAAAACCGTTTCTTATCCTCTTTCCCGATCAAAATATAAAACAATGCATTTTTTAGATAAATGGCCATCCATCATGTACTTGGGCAATAACACCATATTCTCTGGGGTAGTTTTGACTTGGAGTGCCAGTTGTCTGAGCAGTCATCCTCCTCGATTAATCTGATTTTTGCAGGAGCCAAAACTGCTTATTAAATGTAACTGCAATAAGAACAACCATTTCTACATCAGTTAGATTTTGAAGGTGTTACTAATGCCCATTATCCCCATTCTCTTCCACTCTGGGATTCAATATTATTTTTATTTACTATTTTGGTGGGTAGGCGGAACCTATTCAGAAGTTTCCAGTTGAGCTTCCACGCTATGAAAACTCTTATCTAACTGCCAAAACCCAAAGTGAACATTATATATTTGGGAGTTGGGGAAACTATAACCAGGTGGGTCATTCAGTGTACATTATCCAAACTTCCATCTATTACCTGATCCCTATATTCTTCCACTCCAACAGAGAACAGTACTGATGTTTTAGATCTCTCGATAACAGTGCTAACTTACAACAATTGTGCAATAGTTCTTGAGATGTCTTGGTATTTCCCTTTCTCCGGGATAATTTGAACTGAATGAAGGACTACAGGTCTCTTTGGGGCAAAAGTGAAGCAATCATTCAAGGTATAAATACTGCAGTGTTGTAGGGCCATTTTTCTTGGGAGCAGGCCGATAAATTCAGCCCCACCCACCTGCCATTTATTATGATAATTATGGCACTATAATTTTTGGAAGTTAAGAGCAACCACTTGGAGGTGTGTCATACTCTTTGCTACTAACAATGAGTGCAATGAGTGCTAACAATTAATTGCTATGAAGTCAATCTCTGTGAACCTCTTCAATCATTAGCGCCGCTTGACAAGAAAAGCCGGCACTGGACTTAATGGTTTCATCTTTTCCTTAAGGCATTCTCGATGGTCTTGTTGACTCATCTGTCCTCTGGGTTCTAACATCAGTTTTCCTCTGATAATATACTCATTCTAGCATTCTCGTTTTTCTGAACTTTTTCCCTCATTCTCTACCATATGCTACAAAAACTTGGCATTTCTACCTGTTCAGCATGGGCCAACACTTTCAAGCTTTTAAAAGTCATCTTAGGAGTTAGTTTTGCACACTCCCTGAGGTTCTTCCCAGGATAAGTTCCATGTCCTAGGAAAGTGAGTTCATGTCAATAAATTCTTATTAGCTTTGACAAATGTATCATAACAATGTAAGATATTAATAATAGGGAAAACTGGGTCAAGATATGGGAAATATCTGAACAACCCCAGCAAAATTTCTGCAATGTAAAACTTTTCTAAAATAAAATGTATTAAATATTTAAAATCTATGAGAGTTATAAGAGGGGTTCACAGAGGCATTTATATTTAACATTTATATATTTATATAATATTGAAATATATATATTACATGAGATGAAAAAATTTTCTGAAGGGACACCATATAGTAGAGCCATATCATTTTGATTAAGCATTTTTAGTACTTCAGTAAGTAGGCAGACTGCACTTCTAATTCAGAGTTCTTGTGTCAAATGATTAAAATTTCATTTTGTTAAATTGTTCTTGATATTACTTTTTCCTTTATTTTCACTGTCACCCTTTGTTAAATAAAAAAGTACATTAATTAGTTGTTAAAGCTGTTAAATTTTAAAGGCACACATATCAGGAAATTAGGAGTTAAATTGTCTTTTCACCAAATTAAATCTTGCTGAATTTCCAATTACTTCATTTTCAGGATATTAGGGATGGTTACAGCCTTGAAATTGCTTGGAATAATCGATCCTTTGCTGAATCACTTGTTAAGATGCAAGAAAATTAACTTTCTTCACTCCATATTATGTGCATAATTGGCAGAATGTTTGTGATTTCTGAATATGATGCTGTAAGAACGATTCTGAATTTTGATTCTATGTTGAAAATGCTGATAGATATGGTGAAGACTTTAACAGTACTTAGTTGAAAAAAGTTTGAAAAATCAATATTGCCTAAGGATGTGATTTGCATGCTTTTTCAATACTTTGTGACCTTATAAATCAGTGAAATTACTTGAAAAATTGCTATAATTTCAGATCAATGTCATAAAGTCATTCACTAACACATTGATGAAAACAAGAGGATTTACTTTGGTAATTTTTATTCAGTTTAAACTTTGCCCTACTTGTTTTATTTTTAAAATTGTGTGAAAACAAATTTAGACCAGGTATGTTGTTTATATGCATCAAATATGTTTTATATATACATATTCACACAGTAGTTTAATTGAAGAAATTTTCTTTCTTTCTTTTTGAGTCAGAGTCTCACTCTGTTGCCCAGGCTGGAATGCAGTGGTACGTTCACGGCCACTGCAGCCTCAAACTGCTGGACTCATGTGATGCTTCTGCCTCAGCCTTCCAAGTAATGGATTTACAGGCATGCAACACCATGCCTGGATATTTTTTTTTTTTTTTTTTTTATACATTGCTGAGATGAGGTCTAACCAAGCTGTCCAGGCTGGTCTTGAACCCCTGGGCCCAGGCAATCCCCTTGCCTCGGCCTCTCAATATGCTGAAATTACAAGTTTGAGCCACTGCACCTGGCAAAGAAATTCTCAATGAGTACTTGATATAGACTGTTCACTAAACACGTTTTCAAAATAGATAGTCTTAAATAAATCTCAATCCAGCGGAGAAAAGTATAGCAAAACACCTCATATGATTCTAGTTTTCATTCCTTTCTGAAACTAACCCTTTGAGGGATAAAATAATTCATTCTAAGAAATTCAGGAAACTGTCTAGGAAGAAAAAACATATATATAATGAATGGAGAGTACAATAGGATAGTAGGAATAACATTTGATATGCCTAGTTTGCCTGATCCAGAGTCTAAACTTCTTTTCAACAGGAAAAAGGAGACTGGAAGGATTCATGCAACAGAACATTATAAATTTTAGGAGGCTAAATACAGTAGTTGTACAAATAATAAATAATAAGTTCTGCAATCAAGCAATAGAGGCAAATATATATGTGTGTGAGTGTGTGAGTGTAGCTTATTTGCAATAATATTTGCAAGAGTATAGAAAACCTAAATATTGACAACAGAAAAAAAATAGTGGAAAGAAAAGAACATTGTGAGAAGCATTTGGGCAGAAAATAGGAGAGACTGTCATTGCGAAAAAAGAACACGAGCACCTACAACAATCACTTTGAATATAGATCCACCTGCACTAGTCAGAAAGTTATTTGGTCAAGTGTGTTCAACCAAATCTCCTAGTTTATTGGTGTGTGTTTCTGAGAATCATTTTTGCAACAATATATACAGTGTGGCTCCCAATTATGATTAAATAATCTGTTTAAAGGCAGCAAATACAAATTTTTGATATTTAGTTTGTCTATTTTTTTAATAATAAATGTGTTTTTAACATTTGAATTCAATTACTATTGAAAATTTTTAAAAAATTTATTATAGTGCACCAAACTATAGCCTTTGCAAAAATTTGTAGAAGAAACTTCACATGTACATATTTTTAATTTTTTTAAAATTTAATTTTAATTATATGTGAAATTTTGCTAATAAATATTCTAATGTTGTGTTATTATATTTATTATATTCTAATAAATATTTTAGTCTAATAAAATAAAAACTCTCAGTTCATGTCATAATTTGAGAATATTGTCAATAATTACTTATATATTATGTTTAAAATAAAAATGCCTATTTTGTAAAATATCATCAAACAAGTTTCACTAACTCAATGATAAAACATATAAAGTTATACAAGCAAATTGAAAAGTAAATTAGAAGCTTATCTTCTATAAGATATATAAGATACTTAAGATAACACAAGAGTTTTAGCCAATGCACATATATGCCTGATTTCAACTGACTATATCCATAGGCTAAAAAGTACCATTGTGGGGCAACCCCTTTGGGTATCCTCCAACTGTGAGAGCTTATCTGTCCTCTCAATAAATCCTGCTTTAAAAAAAAAAGTATCATTGTGATTTGGATGTGTTTTTTTAAGTGAACTAATGGTTTAGATTGTACTTCTTGATAAATTTAAGTATGTACACAAAGTAATATACTATGAATGTGTGATATATAGAAAGTTTCTACGGAGACGTTCTATGGTTTGTACATTGTACAAATAATATCTGTGCGACATGGATAAATAACATAACTTTCTGTGAATACTTTCAGAAAGTTGAGAATTCCACACAAAATTTGTATTGACAACTAGAATCGACAGTATATAATATTACTGAACATATGTTATGCTTACAGTATATAAAATAAAAAAGTTATCAGTGCTTCATGCCAGAAAATTTCATAAAGTAATTATGCCCAATGCAATATGAAGTTATTGATGATTCAGCAAGGTCTGTTTATATTACTTGCACTTACTAATGTCTTGACTTTGTATCAAAGTAGCTTCCATAATCTCTATATACATTTTATTATCTGCACTCTGTTAAACATGTCCTGGATAATACATTTTCTTCAATTTTCTTGTTTTTAGTGCTAGCATATTTTAAGTGTTGATTATAAGTAAAAAATTCTCAGTTCTGTGATCAATTTCCAAATTGTTCATTTTACAGCTCTCTGGTAGTTTTTTGTTGATGTTTGTGATGTTTCTCCCTTTGAATTACACTTTGGTATTTTGTAAGACTCTCAAGGAAACCTGTGCTAATTTCTAATCATTTTATTTTGTTTTGTTTTATTCTATTTATTTTATTTTGAGTTGTGGATTATATGGGAGGATTTACTACATAAGTAAGTTTCATGCAGGTGAAGTTTGAAATTTCAGTAGACCCTCTTTCCCCCTATAGTGGACCAGCACCCAGTGTCTTATTGTGTGCTCCCTCCAATACTCCTCTATGCCCTAGTAGTATCCAGCATCTACCGGTCCCACTCTTGTGCTCAAGTGATCAGTGATTAGGGCTTGCTTATGAATGTATTCAGCTTTTTGTTTCTGTGATGGTTTACTTAGTATGATTATCTCCAGTCACATCCATATTGTTGCGAAGGACTTGAATTTGTTCTTGTTTATGACCGCCTAATATTCTATCCTGTATGTATGCCATGTTTTCTTTATCCAGTTCACTTTCAATGGGCATCTGGGTTGTTTGATGTTTTTGCTATTGTAAATAATGCTGCAATGAAACTACATGGGCATATATTTTTTGGGGGTAGAGCCATTTATGGTCTTCCAGGTGTATTCTTAGAAGTGAACTTGCTGGATCATATGGAAGCTCAAATTTTAGTTCTTTGAGAAATTGTCACACTGCTTTCCATAAAAGTCAAACTAACTTACATTCCCACCAACAGTGTAGAAGCATTCTCTTTTCTCTGCAGTTGTGCCAACATCTGTAGTTTTTTGACTTTTCAAGGGTAGCCATCTTTACTGTTCTTTGGTGGTATCTTATTGTAGTTTTGATTTGCATTTCTCTGATGATTAGTGAGGCAGAACATTTTTTCATATGTTTGTTGGCTACATGAACATCTTCCTTTGAGAAGTGTCTGTTTGTATCCTTTGCCCATTTAAAAAATTTTTTTTCTGTCGTTTGTTTCAGTTCCTTGTATATCCTAGATGTTAGGATTTTGTCAGATGCATAGCTTACAAATATTTTTCCTTTTCCATGTGTTGTTGCTTTACTTTCTTGATGGTTCTTTTCATTGTACAAAAACTTTTCAGTATGTTAAGGTCCCACCCTGTTGATCTTAGTTTTAGCTGCATTTGCTTTTGAGGATTTGGATGGACATGAATTTATTGTTTATAAGATTTGACAATTAAATTTGCAAACTTATTCTAGAAAAAGTATGACATACATCATTGCTGAATATCACTATGGTCAATTTTGAAGTGCTCCCCTTGGGAAGCTATGCACCAATGCCTAGTCTACCCATCAAAGCAGTTTTGGAATTCTTTATTTAAAATGGCCATCAGAGTTGTCATCGTATTACTCTTGGTGCCATGAACATCATCAAAATGTCTTCCTTTCAATATTTCCTTTATCTTTGAGTAAAAAAAAAAAAAAAGTCATTGGGGGGGTAGATCAAGTGGATCAGGAGGATGTCACAATACAGTTATGGGTTTACTGACTAAAATTCCCTCACAGATGGTGCTGTGTAAGCTGGTACATAGTTGTAATGTAATAACTCCTTTGAGATCATTTCTTGCACACATATTTCTCATGTAAAGATTTTCAGTTAAGATTTTATTGTTCCTCTATCGATGTTATTTGGTCTGCTATGCTTTTCACAGACAGTTGATGAAGTTTTGCAATGTTTTTCTCAGTTCTGCTTATTACTGACAGTCCTGACGTCTTTTCATCAGTGAAGCTTTCTTTTCCCTAAAAAAAAATGGTTAATTCATATATATATTGGTATTTTATTCATGGCATTATCCCCATAACCTTGTACTACCATGTGCCTGACTTAACTTCTCCTCTTACCAAGTCTTACAAAAGATTTTTGTTAGTTCCTTGCTCTAATTCAAGCACCGACAATCTTGCAACAGTACACAAAAACATGTAACAACAATAATGAGCACCACTCAGCAAGATAATGCCACACATCAATACAAACAGCTATGAGGAGCTGATATACCAGGGTATGCAACCTTATTAAGTTGTTCATGCAGTGCTGCCAACGTAAGCACACAATGGAAAGTTTGTGACGTTAATTGTCAGATCTTGTAATTCAGTGACCACGTGGATGTTCCCTATCTGTTTTTCTGAGATTATTATAGTTTGAGGTTTTACAGTTAAATCTTTGAGCCGTTTTGAGTTGATTTCTGTATATGATGATAGGTAAGGATCCAGTTCTACTCTTCTGCATGTAGCTAAGTCAGTTTTTCCAGCACTATTTGCTAAATATGGTTATATTTCACCAATGTTTGTTTTTGTTGGCTTGGTTGAAGATGAGTTGAAGGTCCTCAGTTTTATTTCAGGATCCTCTGTCCTGTTCCGTTGGACTATGTGTCTGTTCCGATACTAGTACCATGTTGTCTTGTTTACTCTAGTCGTGCAGTAGATTTTAAAGTCTGGAAGTGAAATGCCTCCAGCTTTGCTCATTCCGCCAAAGATTACTTTAGCTATTTGGCATCTTTTTTTTTCTTGCATATGAATTTCTGCATTGCCATTACTATGTCTGCGAAAAATTATGTTGGCAATTTTACAGAAATTGCATTAAATCTGTAGATTGCCTTGGTAGAATGGATACCTCAACAATATTGATTCCTCCAATACAAAAGCATGGGATTTTTCTTCCATTTTTCTGTCATCCTTGATTTCTTTGAGAAGCATTTTGTAGTTCTCATTGTAAAAGTCTTTCACCTCTTTGATTAGGTAGATGCCAACGTATTTTATTTTTGTGGCTATTGTGAATGAAATTGTGTTTTTATTTGGTTCTTAGCCTACTTGTTAATTTATAGAAATGCAATTTTTTTGCTCATTGATTTTGTATCCCAAGAATTTACTAAATTTTTGTATTGGTGCAAGGATATTTTTGACAGACTCTCTAGCGTTTTCTAGGTATAGAATTAAATCATCTGAAAATAGGATAACTCAACGTCCTCTTTTCCAAATTAGATACCCCTGATTTCTTGCTCCTGCCTGATTGCTTTGACTGGATCTTCCAGTACAATGATGAATAGGAAAAATGAGACTAGGCATCCTTGTGATGTTCCTTTTCATAGCAGAAATGCTTCTAGCTTCTGCACATTAAGAATGATGTTGGCAGCACACGTTTGTCATAGATGGATCTTACTGTTGTAAGGAATGCTCTTTTGCTCTCTAGATGTTTGAGGAATTTTATCAAAAAGCTGCTGGATTTTACCAAATGCTTTTTTGGTGTCTAATAAAATAATCATATGTTTCTTGGTTTTACAACTATTTCTGTGATAGCTTATGTCTATAGATTTATATATGTTGAACAAGTCCTGCATCCTGGGAATGAAGCACAATTGGTCATGATAGATGATCCTTGAAATGTGTTATAAAATATGATTTTCTAGAATCTTACTGATAATTTTTGCCTCTCTGCTCAGGGAAATTGGCCTGTAGTCTCATTTCCCTTTGGGTCTTTGCCAATTTGGGGTATCAGGATAATATTGGTTTCATAGAATGTGTTAAGGAAAATTCTTTCCTTCTCAGTTGGCCAGAATACTTTCAATAGAATTGGTTGGCATCAGTTCTTTCTTGTATGTCTTGTAGAATTCAGCTGAGAAACCGTCTGACCCATGACTTTCTTTGGCAGGGAAGTTTCTCTTTGTTACCACGCCCAGCTGATTTTTTTATTTATTGTAGAGATGAGGTCTCGCTGCCCAGGCGGGTCTCGAACCCGCGGGCTCAGGCAATCCACTCACCTCAGCCTCCCAAAGGCGCGGGATTACAGGCTGATCCACTGAGCCCGACTGGAAGTTTCTCATAACTAATTCCTGGATTGATATTTGTCTGTTTCTAGTGTCAATTCTTTCCTATTTTGACCCTGGGAGGTTATATGATGCCATAATTTCCTCAATTTCCTTTTGATTTTCTAGTTTATCTGCATACAGGTTCTTATAGTAATCTGATAATTTTTTAAAATTACTTCAGGGTCAGTTTCAATGTCATTTTTTCATTCCTAGCTGTGTATATTTGAATTTTCTCTCTTTTTTCCATCAATATGATCAGGGATCTGTCAATTTCATTTATCCTTTCAAAGAACAGCTTCTTGTCTCATTTATCTTTTTTTTTTTTAGATTTTTATTAGATTCTATTTCACTCAACTATATTTTACTAATTTGGATTATTCTACTCAAACTAGGATTGAATTATTCTTGACTTTTCAGCTCCTTTAGGTGTAACATTAGGCTGGTTAACTATGATCCCTCTATTTTCTTGATGTGTGTACAATATTAAACATTTCCCTTTCAGCATCGCTTTCATGGTATTTTAGAGGTATTGATATGTTATGTCTTTGTTTTCATTTGTTTACAGAAATATTTTTATTTCTGCCTTGATTTCTATGTTGACACAAAAGACATTCAGAATCATGCTGTTTAATTTTCTTTGTGTGTTTTGGGAGTTTCCTGTTGGTGATAACATTAATTTTTATTCCACTGTGGTTGAGATAATGCTTGGTATTATTTCACCCTTTGGAAATTTATTCACACTTGATTTATGCCCCAAAATGTGGTCAATCTTGGAGTATGTTCCATGTGCTGATGAGTAGAATATATACTTTGTGGTTGTCATGTGAAATGTTCTTAGTGATCTATTAGATCCAACTGTTCAAAAGTTGAGTTAAGATTCCAGATTTCATTGTTAGTTCATTGTCTTGATGATCTGTCTAGGGTTGTTAGGGAGGCATTAAAGTCTCTGACTATAGTTGTATGGGTGCCCATGTCTAATCTTAGTTTGAGTATCAATTGTTTCATAATTTTGGGTGCTCCTGTGTTGGGTAAACATATATTTAAGATTGACAGTTCCTGTTGGTGGTAGATAGATATTGGGGTAGATATGGTGAAAAGAGAATTCTCATACACTGTTGATGGGAGTAGTATAACTATTGAACAACCTGTATGGAAATCATTATGGAGATTTAT
This sequence comes from Carlito syrichta, assembly GCF_000164805.1. Lineage (NCBI taxonomy): Eukaryota > Metazoa > Chordata > Mammalia > Primates > Tarsiidae > Carlito > Carlito syrichta. The sequence goes on from NW_007251213.1 coordinate 1,042,430, forward strand.
CAAATAACTAAAAATACTTCTACCATTTGAGGTTAAGTTACCAATCCCACTATTTGGTATCTACCCAAAGGAACAGAGGTTTTTATGAAAATACACACACGTGCACACACACACAAGCAAAACACCTGCACTCCTGTGTTCACTGTAACAAAATTCACAATTGCAAGAATGTGGACTCAACCTAATTGCCCATCAACTAATCAGTAGTTAATGAAAATGTTTTACACACGCACATCAAACATGCCATGGAATAAAATTCAGCCATGAAGCAGAAAGAAGTAGTGTCATTTCAGGCAACTTAGATGGAATTGGAGACCATCATGCTAAGTGAAGCAACACAGGAATGGAAAACTAAACACTGCATTTCTCATTTAAAATAGGGAGCAACTTTAAAGACATATATAGAATAGCATAATGAACTTGAAGACTCAGAAGGGAGAGGGTGGGAGGGTAGAGATGAAAAATCAGCCATTACAAATATTTTTTGGTTATACAATGCATTCATGTAACCAAAAAAAAAAAGTGTAATTTCTAAAACCATTGAAATAAACATTTTTTTCAAAAGCAAAATAATAATAATAAATTCACAGTTTTATTTCTCCCCATTCTTAAAAACTATGAGAAATGTAACTTTGTCCTTTGGTTGTTCAACCCAATTCTCCAGGCTTCTGATCACTCAGTTTCAAAATCTGACAAATTTCTTTAGTAAAAAACCAGTCATGTGCTTGAGGTAGTTCTCCTCCTTCAAGATGGTATTTTCTTATCTGTACCTCAATAAACTTTGGGAAATTTCAGTCTGTCTTTCCTTTACATTTGGCCTAGATTTCCAGTCTCTCAAGCAGATCCTCAGCTCAGCAAATGAACTATAAGAAGACCAGTTAATTTTAAGTTGCTACACTTTTACTTTTGCATGTTACAGTTCCCTTTCCTGAAGCCACCACAAGATTTACTTGTTTTTCTTAACTGCCTTAAAGTTCTCTCCAAACCAAGTCCAAATTTCTGATGATGATTGAAATTAGAAGAAAAAAAAAAAGCATAAGAGTATCAGTTCATTTTTGAAAAGTTTTTCTTCTCTCAAATTTTTTGAATTGTTTAATTTTTGTTTCCATAGTGCAAGGAGTGTAATCTGACTTTTGTATATCTTGCTTCCTTAAGTTGTTGTAGTTAAAATGTTGGCATGCCAAAATAAACTATATTTTACTCAAAAGTAGAATTCTGCAATATCATTTTAATTACAATGGTTATATTTTTCATATCAAGAATACTAATTAGTTTCTTCCTTTCAAATCTTGCTGGTTAGATTTTTGAAATTTCTCATATTTTTAAATTTGTGGGTTTTTTTGAACATATATACACATTTTTTTCAGATGTAATATCTGATAAATCTGTTCTCTTGAAGTCTTTGTGGATGTCTTCCTGATATCTCTTGTTTCTGTTTTTCCTATGATTCTTTCAAGTTGAGTTGTCATTGTTGTTATTATTACCATTACTTTTTCAACTGTGAATTGCTGTTCTTTAAAAGTTTACCCATCGCAATTCTTTGAAAATTGAGTGAAAATTGAGCTCCTCCACAAAGGATTTAAGATTTTCTGCTAATACTCTTCTACCAAATTACAATCAGTTTAAACTGCATTTTTTGCTTGAGACTTTCCAACCAGATAGCATGAAGTTACACAAAGAATTTCATATATGGTGCATCTCGTGGATAAAAATTTCAGGAGTAATTTATTTTTTCCTACTCAGTTTCAAGGTAGAGATATAGTTTCCCGCCATCTCTTTCTATCATTTGTGTAGATTTCTCTTTTATCTTGTTCGGTAAAATATTTCTTTTTGAAGATATAAGTTTTGTGTGTGTTGAATAACTGATTTGGAGAAAATCTTACAAATATGTTGCTTTCAAATCTCCAAGTAACTGTGATCAAGATCTCTTTTTAAAAAAAGTATATGGAGAGCTTCTTACCTCTGAGATTTCTGTAACTTTATATAGAGTACAATGGATTTTTAATTAGACACTGGTTTCTCAATGTGTTACTATACAGACACACACACACGAACACACACTCAGTATGTATATACTTGTCACAGTTAGTTTGGGCTGCTATACCAGAACTATCATAAACTTGGTGGATTATTAGCAACAGAAGTCTATTTCTCACAGTTCTAGAGACAGGGAAGTCCAAGATCAAGGCACAGGCATGATCAGTTTCTAGTGAGTTCCTGCTTTGTCATAGATGGTGCCTTGTTGTTGAGACCTTCCATGATGAAAGGGGCAAAAAAACTCCTTCAGGCTGTTTTATAAGGGACTAGTCACTTTCACAAGGACTATGCCCTCATGACTTAGTCACCTCCCAAAAGACCAATCTTTTTATATTATCACATTGGATGTTAGGTTTCACTGCATGAATTCTGTGGTGACAAAAATGTTCAGATCACAGTGGCACTGTGCTGGCATATATATGTTTGTGAGTATATACATATATATTTACATTTTATTTAATATTTTGTTTGTATTAATTTTATTTGGGATTGTTTTCAAGTTACCTAATCAGCCATGCTGTTAAAAATAGAATTATAAATTTTATCATCATTTTTTTAATCCTACAACTTTAGAGGATACACATAATTTTTGGTTGCATGCACAATGTATAGTGATGAAGAATTTTGGGCTTTAAGTGTACCCCCCACCCTCACCTCACCTGAGACTGTTGTACTTGATAGATGATTTTTCATCTCTGTTCTTCTGAATCTCCAGTGTCCATTATAGAATTCTATATAATTTGCAGATCCTTTGTTTAGCTCCCATTTGTAAGCGAGATCACGTGATATTCACTTTCCTATTCCTGTGCCACTTCACTTAGGATGATGGTCTCCAATTCATTCCAAGTTTTTGCAAGGTAATTATGAAAATAGGATTTAAAATTTTAAATTACATAGTTTGCACGATTGATACCATTATTATGGACTGTAGAAATTAAAATACAGAAATTGACTAAATTGTATACTATTTTATAGTTATCAAATATTTGAGCACATACTGCCCTATCACATAGTTTATGCTCTTAATCAACATATTATAGTAGCTTGAACAGATAAACTCTTGAATACAAAATGTAAGTGCAGAAATAAAGGAGAAACAAAGTTGTTCTTTAATCATGTGACATTTGAGAGCAATTTAATTCTATTTGAACTCTGCCTTTGAATTGCAAATGCATAAAGCTGAAGACTCTTGCAAAACACGAGAAAGTGAATTTTACTTGTACTTTAAACAAGATACCTAAAGAAAAAAATGTATAATCTTATAAGTTGTAAAGACAGTGGTGTTTGGTAAGATATTGTAGTTCAAGATATAACCGAAAACCTGATGGGAACTGGAAATTTGAAATTGGTTTTCTAAAAGTATAAAGTGAATGCTTTGTATCGCGATTTGTTTTTCATGCTGATCAAAATTTAGTTAAAATAATAGATCATGCATATGAGAATTTTTATTACAAAGTTTTAATGATGTTCTTGCTTCTAAAGCATAAGATACTATTTATTATGCCACAGAATCAAATAATGTTCAAAGAAAGAGTCCTTGATCAGATATATTAAACATAAAGAAGGCAGCATGGGTCTTTAGCTTTAGCTCAGTTTTAATACCATTTCATAGTTCTGTTTTCTCTATTATTAAAGTAATTTATTTTGTATTTACTATCCTTGTTCAAATAATAATTAAAATATGCACAAGAAGTCTTACTACAGATGAAACATTTAAAAATATGCCACTTAATATGTTTATTTTACACGTTAACATAATTTTTTTTTGAGTTGGAGTCTCACTCTGTCGCCCAGACTGGAGTGCAGTGGCCGCTTCCGGCCACCACAGCCTCGACCTGCTGGGCTCCAGCATCCTTCCACCTCGGCCTTCCGAGTAGCCGGAATGACAGGCATGCGCTACCAAGCCCGGCTGATTTTTTGATTTATTGTAGAGATGAGGTCTCGCTGCCCAGGCGGGTCTCGAACCCGTGGGCTCAGGCAATTCACTCATCTCAGCCTCCCAAAGGCGCGGGATTACTGGCTGAGCCACCGAGCCCGGCAACATAATTTTATAAAAGGTGAAATTATGACTCTAAAGCTAAGGTAAAATAAATACATAGCAAAAATATTATTCATCTAATTAAGTGATGAGCATTTCACTAACATGCTAAGATCATTTTCCAAAATATAGAAGAAGCTAGTTGTTTATAGGTAATGTTAAGACATGACTGTTAGTTAGTTACATTACTGGTTAACATTCAAAATGGGCAGAAGTCATAATCTTTGGGTATTATCTGTTCCATTGGACAGAAATCATTTGCTCGTTTACTGAACAAAGACCTTATCTTTTCCACTACTTCTCATAAAAATGATCCTCAATAGTAAAACAAGCCCAGCATTGCATTGCATTAAAAAAATTCAGTAACATTTCTTACTTATATTCATACTTTTTACATTATAAACTGTGTATTTATGTTGTGTTTTCTACCTGAAGGCTTATATTTATATACAGTAAAAGGAGTACAACCATAGCAAGTGTATATCTTGATAACATTCTTACAGCTTTGTTTCTAATGAACTCTGTATGGTACTCTGCACAAATTTAAAGTGTAACTGAGATTAATTTGACATATACATATATATGCCCATTAAACAATTACTATGAACAAGATAATGAACTTGTCCACAACTCCTAAAAGCTTTTTAGTTCCTCTTTGTAATGCACCCCCTACCACTCATATGCGAATTACTGGGATTTGCACACACACATGCACACACATATAAAAATACTTAATTGTTTCAATGTCATTTGTTCAAATTATAACCCTTATGCCCATGAATTGCCTTAGATCGTATATGTATGCACCTATATTAGTAATACATTGTCTCAATTACTGTAACTTTATAATAAATCTTGAAATCAAACAGTATTAGTTCTCCATATTTGATGTCTTTCAAGGTGATTAATCATTGCAGCTCCTTTGCATATGTATGTAAATTTTAGAATTTTAGCTTCTCAATTTTATTTTTTTAATTTCTTTTTTATTTTAAAGATGGGAAGTACAAGTCAGGATTGGGTACATAAGTGGTTTACATACAGATTTAGACTCTATCATACTCAGTGATCTATCATAGAAACAGGACTCTCAATTTCTGGAAGAAGAAATGCTGATTTGGATTGTTATAAATCGATGTGAGAAGAGTATACATTTTAACAATACTGAGATTTATATTTTATACATTCCATTTAATTAGGTCTTATTTTATTTACCTCAGCAATATTGTCTAGTATGCAGATGTTTCTCATAATTTTCCATATTCATCTAAGTACTATACATTCTAATACTATTGTAAATGTTTTATTTTTTCTCTGATTATTCATTTTCAGACAGTTTTAGAATCCTATGGTCTGTAGTATGATGTGTTATCCATTGTGCCACTGGCCTTGTGCTGCTGCCAGATAGTTTTAAATCATAATTTAGTTGGATGATACCATTTGCTTTGAAAACAAATGTGTGTGCAAGTATATGTATATATATATAGAAAGAATATGTGTGTGCATGTATATATATACATATATACTCTATATCTGACAGATTGACTTTGCTCTCATATCTTGATTTTTTTTTTTAATTATGAAGTTGTGGGGTACAGTTAAGGGTTAGGTATACAATTGCGTTCATTCAGGCACCCTGTTGATATGGGGTGTTTCCCCGTTCCCAGACAGATATTTGCTACTGTTAATCCCATCTCCCTTCCCCCACCATAGTTTCCCAGTACGGTCAGTCATTTTCGTATAGTGTTGCATTGGATGTTTAAGGTCCATTATATGAGTGAGAACATGTGATATTCGGATCTTTGTTTCTGTGAGAGGTCACTCAGTATTATAGACTCTAGTTCCATCCAGGTTGCTGCGAAATTCATGATTTTGTTCTTCTTTTTTTTTTTTTTAATCGCACTCAACATCACTCAGCCTGATATCAAGACTTGTATATCCAAATGTATGGCATGTCTTAGTTTATTTAGCATCACAAAACTCTCAAATTACACTTACTTTCAGAAAAACTGGAACAAAAGAATACAAAAACCAGCTACAAGCTGACACATGGTAATATATGTGGAAGCAATTATCTAAATACTATCTAGCCACTTTTTAATTTTATGTTGAATTCTAGTCTTTCTCTTGTCATCTTGAAGTTTTCTTACACTGTTGATTGATTTTTGCTTCAATTCCTCCCGTCTCCCCAACCAACAAATATACTTTAAAATATTTTACAAATTTTGTGTTCCTTTTTACTTTGACACTTAAAAAAAATTTTTGGTTTGTATTAGAAATGCAAATATATATATACATACACAAAATAAATGAAAAGGACTCAAATGGACATTTGTGCAACATATCTATAGTAGTTTTATTCCTACTAGTCAAGGAGAGAAAGCAATCCAAGTGAATACTGATGGATGAACAGATAAACAAAATGTAATATATGCCACATTGGAATATTATTCAGCCTTAAAAAGGTAAGTAATTCTGACACATGCTACAACATAGATGAATCTTAAAGACATCATGTTAAGTGAAACAGGCCAGTCATAAAAAGATGAATATTGTATGATGCTTCTTATATGAGTTACTTTGGGTAGTTGACTATGTAGAGACAAAAAGTGGAATGGGAATTCCAATGGTTAGAACAGGGGCAGACATGGGGAGTTAGTACTTAATGGATACAGAGTTTTACCTGCAGTAGATGAAAAGATCAAAGATAGTGGTGATGATTGCAGATACACTTAATGTCACAGAACTGTGCACTTAAATTGATTAAATGCTATATTCTGTACTTTTTTTCAGAATAAAAAATGCAATCACAGCATATAAATACAATATATTATATAGAGTTTAGGAATAATATTTTACATGTTTGCCTATACTAATAATTTCAGAAGACCTAATTTCAGATAAGGTACCCAGGACTTACCAATATAGATTTAAGAAAGCTATAAACAATCTCCACTTTCAATTAGATTTACTATAAAAATTTTGTCAAACTGCTCAATTTTGTTTACCAATATTATCATATTCTTACTTTAGTAATGAAAATATGAAAAAGCATCTTTAAGCGTACTACATTTGCATTGTAATACTGAATGCTTAAAATGATTTTGAAAACAGAAGAAATTATATATAATCCTTCAAGGTAAAATACAAATAAGCAAAGTAAAAAATATTAATAGGATGATATTAAAATAATGTTGACCTATTTCCTTATCTGGTAAAAATTTTTTTCTAATAGGAATTTATTTTTTCACATAAATCATTTAAGCTTCTGTTTATATTCATATTTAATGAGATGCTATACAAACTTGTGTCAATGACACAAAATTTTACAAGATCAAGAAGCTTCACCTAGGGTCATTTCTTTTTAAGTTCTTTCTAACCTACCCAAGAGTAAGCTAATGCTTCATGAATTATATTATCTACTGTTAGAGAATCTTAAAAAAAAAACAACTTGTTTGGAGTGAAATATTAACTATAGGGTTAGCTCAATAAATTAAACATAAAATAAAGCTTAGCTTTTACAAATTTTCAAAAGGACTTGCTATTTGTTTTTCTCAAGTGAAACGTTCTTATAAAGTATAATAACTTTTATTTTGATAAATTATAAAAACCTCTGTGGAAAATGGAGAAACATTGAAAGGTTTTAAGAATCTTTCCTGAAGCTGCAACCTTCATAACCTCTCTACATGGATCTCGTGTAGCAAAGTTCCTACAGTTTTCACAAAATGGATGGATGAGATTTCGGGTTGCATAACAGAGCTTCTCATTGGCACCCTTTCTATTTCTAATTGTTTGTATTTCAGGATAAAAGTTCCATAAACCATAGTTAGCTACTTCAATTCCAAAGCACGATAAAAATGTGTTTTATCCTTGCAGGTAGTTCCTCTGAATGTTTAGTCTAATTCTCAGGACAGTACGTATGGAATTCTAAAGACTCTAAAAATTTTAAAAAATATTTTAAAATTTAAAAAAGAGAAAAGAGAATGTATAGCCTATTCTATTATTGTTACTAAAGACCAGAATTAATTTCTGTTAATTTAATTAAAATTAAAGATATTTAACAGGGTATCTTCAAAAAATTTGAAATCATAAATAAGAAATTCAACTTGTTGATACATAACTTTGAGTTGAATTGGAATCCCAATATGTTACCTTAAATCAAAATGCATGTTGAACTATGATAACAAAAATTTTATCCCACATCATTCAAAACCTCAGAGTTGTATTAAACTTGGAACAAAAACAAAGTTTTTGATGCCAAAGGCCTTGGAAAAATTATAACTGAAATTTTGCTTTAAGTAGACAGATTTATCTAATTAATAATACAGTCTGCTTAATTGTCTTAAGCCTAGAAGCCCAAGGGCAAACTCCTATTATCACTTAATTGTTACATACAGCAAGTATTGATTTTCTTATCATCATATGTACAACGTAGTCAGAATTTCAATTTCCTCTGTTATTTGGGCAACTCACTCAATGTCCCTAAGATTTAATATTCTTACTCCTGAGTTAGTAATAATCATAGTACCTAGATATGCAGCTTTTAGATGTGTATCAAAAGCATTATGATTTCAGGCAGACAGTAATCTCTCAATACTTATTTGCTAATGTTTTTAGTATGAACAGGAAAAATGAGTTATGGTAATGATGAGGCTGTTGATATTTTCCATAGACTGCCTGAACACAAGTTATATAATATATTCTCGTTTTCAAGTTAGGGCATTATTTTATGTTCAGATTGAAAATATTATTTACTCAGACTTTTAAAAATAGTTATTCATTTAGTACCAGAATTGATAAATGAAATTTAACAAGCAGGGTAGGGAAAATAAAATAAGACCTTGCTGCATAGAAGTTATATGTTGAAGATATTTCAGATCAACTAAGATTTTAAAAAATCAAAATTTTAGTAAAGAATTTAAAGGCAGGACTGACCCTGATAAGTTTGTAAGGAAAATATATAGTCTAACATCATTCAAAATAATGTATCAAAGTAATTTTTAAGAAAATGTTTTGAGGACAGAGAACATAAAATGGAAATTAGAAATGTAATTATTGTAATAATCTAAGAATGAGATGAAAAGCATTTGGAGTATTCTTTTATCAAAGAGAGACAATAGTCTCAAGAGCTATTCTTTGTTAAGCCTAGACCGAATTTTGCAATTTGAACTAGTGTCATATGGTGCTGAGAAGGTTAATATGCTAATTTGTGCCTATGTTCACAATTTTGTTCTCAATAAAAACACTTTATTTACATAACTAATGACAATCTGCCCTTGATTTAGTGCTGAAATGCCAAACCAGGACTTAAGAAAAAAATAACTTAATGTTAGAGTTACTAGAGATTAAATTGAAAATAATGATCTGATTCAACTCATCATTTTTGAAATAAGGAAACTAAAAGGAAAAGAAATCATGAAAATATGTTTATTTCATGAGAATCAGAAACCTTAAATTGCTAAGGGAAAAAAAACATCTAGTTTCACAAACCCAGGCAAAAGTCCACTGTTCCAGTGGAATCAGTAACAGTGAAATTTACCAAAAAAACCCCAAAACTTACAAAAGCTTAGAAACCATTCACCACCTCTTACAATATCCCCACTTGCGACCAGGCAAAGGATCACTGCTTCTGGGGGAAATGTGGAAGATAAGTACTGCCCCAGAGAAAGACAAAAGTTATCTTTGGGCTCCAGATTTTACACTAATAAATGTAGAAATGTGCTACCATGTTAGAGGATAGGAAAATCCCCCAGCTAGTGATTACAGACAAAGTTGTATTGTTCCCTGGAAAGATAATGCAAATCTTGTGTTTCTATTGTGGGGTAGAAAACTTCCAATGATATGAAACATAAGCTTTATATATACAAGGGAGGAAGACGAAGATACTATTTCTTCCCCCAAACCCAATACTGAAATGTGACAGTTTGGCTCCCACTAGAGTGAGAGTCAAGATGCTCGGAGAATGTCCCATTTCTGAGTGTTTGATGCTGAGGATGGCTCAAAAATACCTTTAATTACCCCTCATCCCCAAACATGAATCGTGTTCCTAGTCACAAGGAATGCTGTTCTGTGACTACAGAGGAACAAGTGAAAAGAGACCTTTATGACACAGGTGTGTAGGAACTGTTGAAAGCTAATGGCAGAACAGGAGCATAGACATGTGCCCTCCAGAGACTCAGACCCCACAAGAGGCACATGATAATAAGCAGTCTGCTGCCAGAAGGAATTTGGATTATAGGATTCAATGTATGTTACAACAATCACAGCAAAATCTGACCCAGGTCATCTATTGAATATATTGATTTCAACCTTGCCCCTGCCCACACTGAAAGCATGACAAAAAAATAAAACTATCAAAATAAGTTTTAAAAAATCTGGACATAAATAATGATCTTATGATCTACTAAGTTTTTACATCTCATGGTTTGCATCCATTAGAAACTGGGAGATTCATAAAAGCAAATAAAATCAAAACCAACATTATCAAAAGACTAAGAAATCAACAGAATTAGACTCAGAGAATATCCAGTTGTTGAAACTAACAGGCAAACATTTATAAATAATAATGGTCAAAATGTTAAAGGAGTTAGTAGAAAAAAAGACCATATATAGACAGAGGAGGGATTTGAGCAGAGATAGGGATAATAAAAGGCAAATGTTAGAAATAAATGAAGAGATAAAGAATTGCATGAGCAGACTGCTTAGCAGACTGGTCAAAGCTGAAGAAAGAAACAGTAAATTTTATATTGGGTGGATACAAATGACTCAAACTTGAGCACAAAGGGGGGAAAAGCAAAGAAGCATAAAATTAATAAAAATTCCAGAATTTTAAAAAAATATGTGATAATATAAAATTGACTAAAATACAATTAATTGAAATCCTAGGAGATTATAAACAGAATGAGAGAGAGAGCAAATATTTGAAGAGATTACTAAGAAGATCAAATAAACTCAGAGACCCTCAAGAATGATCAATACAAAAATTGAGCAAATCTAGAATAATCAGCTAAACTGCTGAAAATTAAAGCTAAAAAATATTAATTTAGCCACAGAAAAATAAGAACATCACCTAGAAAGAAACAAACACAAACATTGCAGTGAACTGCTTGTCAGCACTCTGCAAGCCAGAAACCAATGATACAAAATCTTACAAAAAATGAGAAAAAATGAGAATTCTATGCATATTAAATATATAGCTAAAAATAACAATTAAATGAAGACATTTTCAGAGAAATAAACACTGAAAACTCCCATTGCCAACAAGTTTGCACTAAAGTAAATGTTAAAGGGATTTCTTCAGGCAGAAAAAGTATGTGAGCAGATGGAATTGAAACTACACAAAGAAAAAAAGAGTGCCAGAAAATATACAGATAAGGATAAAAAGCCTCTTTTATATTGCTCTAAAGATAAGTGATTGTGTAAATAAAGAGTAACTCTCTACCATATACATCATAATATTTGAGAGTATAATGCATGCCATAAATAGCACAGAATAAAGGAGGAAGGAAATATAAATATATAATCGTATGCTACTTAAGGTATACATATTTTAGTATAATATAAATTGTGGGTCACTATAATAAGCTAAAATATATAATGAAATCGCTAGAGAAATCTGAAGCATATTTAAAATGTCATATATGTATTAATGCTTCTATATAATTTCCAGGTTTATTTTTTTAAGTAGTTGTTGGGCTTTTATATGTAAGGTAAATTTTATTCTTAAATATCCCTGTTTTGATAGTTAACAATGACAAACTAATTTATTTGAATCTAAATAATATTTTTACATTAAACTTTTAATATATTAATACTAAGATAATCATTTAAAAATTCCATCCCAACATTAGGACAAAATGTTAAAAGTAATATTTTAAGAATTTATAGGGTACATTAAAGTTTTCTGTTATTCCAAGAAGTCATTTTAGTTAATTTCTGGCTTGCACATAACATAGATTTGGGATTGCATAAAATCCCATAAAGGGATACCCAATTATGGAAACTATCAAACGATCCCTCAGACTGAAGAATTCTTCATAATATGTGCTGCTACTTGAATCCAGTCACATCTCTAAAAAATGACACATGAATTTTCCTCTGAAGATGAATTCCACAGAACTTAGACAAAGTCCTTATCTTTTGTCCCTCTAGTTCCCTTAGAACATTAGTGGATATTGAAATAATGACAGTAAGTTCAGAATAATTCATATATGTAAAATAAATCTATAAGTTATTGTGTATGTATTCTTCCAACTACATTTTTTGCTCATATATTTTATTTTTGTTTCACATTCACACTGCTTCTTTGTTTTTCAGTTTCATAATATATTAACTGTCCCAGAATTTTTATCTCATGCTGAATTTTTCAATTTTTTCATTTCTTAACTATTTTTCAGAATTCTTATTCTTTCAAAAGATGTATAAACAAAGTTATGACTATAATATTAGTTCACTCTGTAAATTACTTTCTAGTATGGGTGTCAATTTAAAAGATTATTGAAATTAATTGATGTGAAGTTTCTCCTTCAAACCAAGATAAAACAAAAGAGACCAAACACAATCTATATAAAACTACTAAAATTACAGAATAAATATTTAGTAATATTCATATTACTGGACCTCAGGCAGCAAGATACAATGATCCAAGAGATATGAGCAACAAACAAGATAAACTCTACAAATGCCCTGGCTTAGTAACTGCAGAGAAAGAGTACTCAGAAAAAATACTTGCAAAAGAAAATCCTATATATTTCAACAGAATAATGATCAAAACATATATGCCAGTTAACTATCGGCGGCTAAGGAAATAACTTTCCAAATGATTAGAGAGACAAGATGATCAGAGAGAACAGTACCTGGAGCACATACAGTCTGAGAATAGCAGCTATTTCCAACAGCAAGAAGAAAATGCTTAAAATTCACAAGACATGGAGTACAAGACTCATGATGGTCTTTTCTTAGAAGTGAAAATTTGCTAGTCCTAGACAAAATGCTACTTTGTTCACAACTAACAAGTCTTAAAAGTAAAACCAAAAAAGAGCAAACTTTTTTTCCAAAATAATGTCTCACAGAATAAAGCTCAAGACCATGTATAGGGATACAAAAATACACTCAACAAATTGAAATTCACAGCAACTGATATTTAATAAAACGTTACCAGACATACAACAGAGAAGAATATAACCCTTAAGAACATTAAAAAAAACTCAGAAGTAATATATGTTTTAGAAATAGCAGATGAGATCTGCTATGTCATTAACAGATGGGACAATTGTATTTCAGTTGTTCAAGAAGCTAAAGGTCAGACATATTAAGTAGAGGTATTATATAACTATATATATATATATATTTAAACATATATATGTGTGTGTGTGTGTGTGTGTGTGTGTGTGTGTATGTATATATGTAGTAGTTCTTTATGAAACATAAATTATCCTCAGCAAGTATTAAAAATCCCTGGATAAAAACATCTGTGGCCGGCCTTGGTGACTCAGCCTGTAATCCCGCGCCTTTGGGAGGCTGAGGTGAGTGGATTGCCTGAGCCCGCGGGTTCGAGACCTGCCTGGGCAGCGAGACCTCATCTCAACAATAAATCAAAAAATCAGCCGGGCATGGTAGCACATGCCTGTAATTCCAGCTGCTTGGAAGGCTGAGGTGGAAGGATCGCCGGAGCCCAGCAGGTCGAGGCTGCGATGACCGGGGGTAGCCACTGCACTCCAGTCTGGGTGACAGAGTGAGACTCCAACTCAAAAAAAAAAAAAAAAAAAAAATCTGTGACAGTGGAAACTTTTCTGCTTTTCTCTTGTGTTACTAATAGCATAATCCAAAATAAAAATACCATTAAATATAATAATAAATTTATTTTCTGGTCAGGATTTAAAAAGCCACAAGTGGCTTTGCTCTTCTTTAATAACTAAAGCAAGTCAGAGAAGATTATCCAATGATAGTTTTAAAAACTCTTCAAAGGCAAAGATACTGATAAAACTGAATCTCAGAAGAGTGAAAAGCTATTACTAAGAGAAGATACCTATAGCTGATTTCATCTCTAGAGGAGTGGTCGGTGAAAGAGACATCCCCAATATATGGAGTTAAGGGGAAACTGATCTACTTTTAACGGTTGTCAGCGACGTGTATTAAATTATTGCTTTGCTCCAAAATTGAGCATGTCTGGACTACTCTCCAAAACATGCTAATGAAACTTAATCAAGTGTGTGTGTATTATAGCTTAAAGGTTAGTAAAAGGTAGATTCACTGAAAGACATTGTTTCTGATGCATGCAGTCTCCACCAATGGCATGACAGTAGTTTTCAATGGATGGATGCAAAACAGGAGAGTTGGCTGAGAGAAACAGCCTAGGTTTCCTGAGTCTACACTGTTTGCTTTGGTTTTGCCTTCTAAATGTGGAGGCAAGGAAGTATAGCTACGAGAGATTTTCTTACTGAAAAAAAAAAAAAAAAAAATTGGAGACAAGCAAGAGTGGAAAGAAATGAGAAATCTGTAGCAATAAGTAAAGATGGGAGTCAGACTACAAAAGAGATATTAAGGCCTGGCTCAGTGCTCAAGTCTGTATCCCAGCACCTGGGGAGGCCGAAGTGAGAGGATTACCTGAGCCCACGTATTCAAAACCAGCCTTGGCAACTTGGCGAACCCTCATCTCTAAAAGAAATCAAAAATTTAGCCAGGCATGCTAGTGTGCACCTGTAGGTCTGGCTACTTGGGAGGCTGAGGCAGAATGATTGCCTGAACCCAACAGGATGAGGCTGCAGCAGCCACAAATGTGCCACCGCACTCCAGCCTGGGTGACAGAGTGAGACCCCAAATCAAAAAACAAACAAAACAAACAAAAAAAGGAGATCTTAATATCTCACATTTGCCAATACTGGAGGATGATCTGTAAAGCTTCCACAAATCTTTAGGGCTTTGTCTACGTATATATCTCAAGCTCTTTTAATGAGAGTCCTAGCCGGGGCGGTGGTTCATGCCTGTAATCCCAGCATTTTGGAAGGCAGAGGCGAAAGGACTGCCTGAGTCCAGGGATCGGAGATCGGCCTGGGCAATTTGGTAAGACCTTGTCTCTACAATAAATCAAAAAATTCGCGAGATGTGGTGGTGCACATCTCTGGTTCCAGCTATTTGAATTGCTGTGAGGAAAGGTTCACCTGAGCCCAGTAGGTTGAGGCTGCAGTGGCTGTGAGGGTGCCACTGCACTTCAGCCTGGGTGGCAAAGTGAGACTTCTACTAAAAAAAAAAAAAAAAAGAAAGAAAGAAAGAAAGAGAGAGAATTCTAATGTTGCAGTCAAGTCTTAAAGCTTGCACTAAAGTGAACCTAATTAAAGTCATAATAGCCCTTACTGTGCTCATATTGAAAATTTTATTGACTTAAACTCCCATAAAGTAGTCTGAAAGAATAAGAATGTTGCTTTTTACTGGGTGTAAATATTACTTACTCCACTCTATTGTTACTTCTCACAGAATATTTGGCATGCCCCAAAAAGGTGCATGTGAAGAAGCAAGTTGAACTTGTTGATTATGTGACCCATATTCTAGAGAGAAAAAGAGAGAAGCAAACTTGAAATGGTTCGGATGTTTGTTTTATAAAATGATAAATCTAAAATAATTAATAAAAGCTTGTTAAAGTTTATTTAAAATAGACACGAAAGACATTTATGAACATATGAAAATTTTCAATAGAGAGAAGCAAAATTTAGCAATTAAAACCAAGAAGCCCGTATTTCTTTGATGAGCTGAATGAAATACTAAACAGAAAAAAAGATGGATTTGAAACGTAGCACATCAATAGAAATTACATTTTGATATTAAGAGAAAGAGAGATTTAAAAAATAAAACAGGGCTTCAAATATTTATAGGAAAATTTACAATAATAGAAGTAGCATCCATGTGATTGGAGTCCCTGAAGAGGAGAAAATGATCTAGAAGAAATAAGTGAAGAGATAATGACTGAGAATGTTTCAAAATTATTTCACCAAAAGCCCAAGGATGTCAGCAAACAGGCTAAATACATGGAAACTGAAATTAAGCACATTATAGTTAAAATGATAAAAATTAAAAAAAAAAGAGAAAAGCTTGTCATCAGCCAGAAAAATTAAGGATGAATTAGCCTGACTCTCACAGGTAAATTGGTGGTATTGACTATAAAAAAAAAATTCCAGATCAGCAGCAATATAAAAGATCACTCTATGACCACAATAAAGTGAGACAAAAGGAACAGTTTGTAGTAATTGCTGAATACTGTTAAAAATTAGGACGCTGTGAAAAAAACAAAACCATTGCCAAACTCTTCACTCTGTGGACATATTTTTTTTAACCAATTACAGCATTAGTTTACAGCTATGTTATTATCATCTTCTAGAAAATATTCATTGATAACTATATTATTCTGTTTGCTTATAACACTGAAACCAAACCATTTTCTTTCTTGAAACTTTCACAAAATTATCTAACAAAAGTTCAAATTCTATAATGCTTTATTCTTTAAACTTCTAGCACAGAAACTTCATGGTTCCTCATCGTATACAGTCATTTTTTTGTGCCATAAACATTTGCTACAGTGTGCATTAAGTTGATTGCTAACAGCATCTTCAAAAAGTTGGAAAAAAAATAGGCTAGAATTTTATATTCAAAACAAACTGGCATTCAATTGTAAAACCAAAGTGAAAGTATATGCTCTCAAAAATAAATATAATTTTTTTCTAGAACAGCCTCACTGCAAGAAGTACAAAAATAATTGTATATGAAAATGTAAAACACTGAAAAGCAAGAATATTCTTGAAGAATATAAGAATAAAATTTGAACATTATACTATTTGATTTCAAGACATATTAAAAGTTACTGTAATTTACTATAATTAAGACAGTGTGGAAAAGCTTAAGCAATTAAATTCTTGGAACAGAATTGCTTTTCCAGAAGTAGACTCAATTATGTGCTATGTATTAATGTTTGATCAAGATACACATCAATTCAACAGAGAAAAAGACTGGAATATAAATTTTAAAAGAATAGGTATGAATGGTAAATAAACACATAAAAAACTGATTAAATTATCATTAAGTAAATGTAGATTAAAATCAAAATAAGACATTTTTTCCACAAATACTAAAAGAGTGAATATTGAAAAAGACTGATAAAATCAAATATGTTGAATATGGAGAAACAGAAAGCATTTATTCATTGCTGGTGACTGGAAGGTAACAAAAAAGATTTTCTACTGTGGAGAACCATTTAATGGTTTGTTACAAAGTGAAATACACACATATTCTAACCCAGTATTTGGATATTTTGTCATTTACTCAAGATAGATGTAAATATATGTATGGGGGGAGGGGGAGAGAGAGAGAGAGAGAGGCTAGAATGTTCATAGGGAGGAAAATCAGATATAGTACTCTCCAGTAATCATCATTATAAACAGCTATCCATGCACAAAATTTTCTTCAGCCAGGTAAACAAATCAAATGAGACATCAAAGTACTAGGTTGCAGTTCAAAAATAAGAAAATTTGCATTGAAAATGGCAGGAAAAAAGTTGTATATAACACCTTCTCCAATCCCAGACAGAAAAGCATGGCAAGGGATTCCTGTTATGGGGGAGGGGACTCCAAAGTGAGCACAGAACTTTGCATTGGACCTCAATGCCAGATTTGATACAGAAAAACCCAGCACTGGGCAAGCCCCCATGTCCCTCTTCAATCTGGTACCCACAAATTTATTATCCAGGACGACCTAGGTGCAAGACAACCTTGCAAATCGAGGCTCCAGCCCTGTGAGGCAGACTCAATCTCCAGTCTGTCCCAGTGTGAAGGCAACCTCAGGAGACTTAGGTTACTGTCCACCCTCAGCACCAGACCAAATTCATTGACACCCAGTCTCGGCCTGCTCCAATGCCAAGGTGTCTCCAGCAGACTGGGTTTTGGGCCTGCACAGCACCAGCTTATCCTCAGTAGCCTCAGGCTTTGAGTTTGTCCCAAAATCAGGCCAGCCTTATTGGCACTGGATGTCAGATCTACTCTTGTGCCAGGCCAGCACTCCCCCCAAACTGAGTCTCCAGGAACACTCATAGCTAGGGCAGCCCCAGTAGCCATAGGATAAACCTTCATGGCTCTAAGCTTCAGAGTCACCTAGCACCAGATCAAATTCTATGGCACTAGTCATCAGGCTAACATCCTTAAACCCAGTCTCCACCATACCCTGTGGATACAAACAGGAGAGCTGCACATCAGCAGACCACTCCCTGTGACCCCAAGTTTCAAGCTGGCCAACATTCCCTGTGACCCCAAGTTTCAAACTGGCCAACAGTGATACAACCTATATGTCCATCAAAGAATATCCAATTAGAAGGTTTTCCCCAGTAAATCCTGGCCCAGGTTGTCCCACAGGTTGAGAATATACCTAGAGGAACTGAAATCACTTTATGAAAAAGATTCCTACACATGCATGATTATTGCAGTATCATTCAGAATAGCAAAAACATCGAACCAACTGTGTTGCTCATAGAAAGTAGACTGGTTTAAAAAATATGGAACATATACATGATGGAATATTATGCATCCAAAAAAAGGGCAAAATTATGAACTTCATAGAAACTTTGATGGATATAGAGTCTATAATACTGAGTGATCTATCACAGAAACAAATCACTGAGTACCACATGTTCTCACTCATAGGTGGACCCAGAAACACTATAACAAAGGGATTGGCAGTAGTGGGAAACTGCCAGGAGTGGGGAGGGGAGCACTTCATCAATAAGGGTAACTGATCTCAAACCAGATGAAGTGGGGACCAAAGTGAGGCCCAAACATTACCTGTACAATGATCACTTGTATAACTAATCCTGAATTGTACCCTACATCTTTAAAATAAAAATTTTTAAAAATAAAATGCAGGAGACATCCTTATGAAAATTGGAATAGGCAACCAATTCCTGATCAAAACTCCCATGAGAGATAAAATGAGAGACAGTATAGACATGGGGGACCTCATCAAACTAAAAAGCTTCTTCAAAGCAAAATAAACCATCAAGAGAGTGAGACGAAAGAACAAAGAATGGGATAAAAATATTTGCCAACTGTGTACCTGACAAAGGCCTAACATCCAGGATCTACAAGGAAGTCAGACATACAGAAAGGAAAAGAAGTAAACAGATCTATTAAAAAATGGGCAAAAAACATGAATAGACACTTCTCAAAAGAAGACATACAAACAACCAACAGACACATGAAAAAATACTCGGCCTCATCAGAGAAATGCAAATCAAAACCTCACAGAGATACCACCTAACTCTAGTAAGAATGACCAATCATTAATAAAACAAAAAACAACAACATGCTAGCGAGGATGTGGAGAAAAGGAAACACTTCAACACTGTTGATGGTAGTGCAAACTAGTTCAATTTCTTTGGAAAACAGTGTGGCAATTTCTAAAAGAACTAGAAATTGAACTTCCATATGAGTCAGCAATCCCTCTACTGGGAATATACCTGGGGGAACTCAAATCATTGAATACAAAAGATACCTGTACTCACATGTTTATTTGGTCCCCACTTCACCTGGTTTGAGATCAGTTACCCTTATTGCTAGTCACAATAGCAAAAACATGAAATCAAACATGCTGTCCATTGAAAGTAGACTGGATGCAAAAAAATGTGGTACATATACATGATGGCATATTATGCAGCCATAAAGAAGGACAAAATTAAGGACTTTTCAGCAACTTGAATGGATTTAGAGTTTATCAACATCAGTGATTTATCACAGAAACAGTGAACTGAGTACACATGTTCTTACTTATAAGTGTATCCTAAATATCTATTATACTACTACAAGAAAGAGATTTGCAGTAGCTGGATGTTGCCAAGAGAGGACGGAGAACACAACATCAGTAAGGGAGCATGATCCCAATCGAGGGTAAGTAAAGTCCAATGGGAGGCCCAAACTTCACCTGTGTGTCGATCACTTAAACCCAATCCTGAAATGTACCCCACATTTTAAAAATAAACAAGAAGTAATAATGAAAATAATGGAGGTGGCTTAAAGGCCTGAAACAGAAGTAAAAATAGCTATTTTGAGAAGGCTCAGAGAACTTAAAGAAAATATTGATAAAATATTGTAAAAACTGTAAAAAAAGAAAGTCCTAAAAGAAAAATGTAACAGAGATACTGAAATTATTTTAAAAACAAATAAAAAATTTGGAGAAGAAAATATTATAGTGAATAAAATAGAAATGTGTTGAAGATTATCACTCGCAGAATTATCAAGTGGAGGAAAGAATCAGTGAATTCAATGACAGATAATTTTAAAATATAGAAAGAGAAAAAAGAAAAATAAATTAAAGAAAATGAGTAAAGAAAGCTTATCCAATTTATAGGACAGTGTCAAGAGACCAGATTGTTGAGACACAGTAAGTTAAAAAAAAAATAGGGATAAATGAGTATAAATCTTATTTAAAGAAATAACACCAGAAAATTGTGTAAACCTTAGAAAATATAGAAACAACCATATGCAGAAAGACCAAGGGTCTCCAATGAGATTCAATCAAAAGAAAATTATCCATGACATATTATAAGCAAATCTTCAAAAATCAAAGACAAAGAGAAGATCCTAAAAGCAGCAAGAAGAAAAGAAACAAGCAACAAATAAGATAATTCCAGTAAAATCAGAAACATATTGCTCAGCAACAGCCTTGCAAGACAGAAGTATATTTTAAGTATTTCACCATACACACGCAAAATAACTGAGATAATGTATATGTTAGCTTAATTTAGTTATTTTATAATGTGTGTGTATTTTAAAACATGTTATACATAATAAATATATATAATTTTAATGGTCACTAAAAAGTAATTAAACATTAAAATATTTATAAATTTATATGAAAAAATTGTAGATACCCTCCTATATTGAAATACAGTGTATCAACAAAAAGGAGTACATTGATTCATACACATCAAATAATTTTAAAATCCATATATTGATTGAAGATATGCAAATAGAAATGAGCTGAAATTATATAATTTCAGTGATGGTTTGTAATTCCATCTAAAATGAGATTACAAAAGTCAGAAACTGGGAGCCTTTGGGTAGTTAGTAGAGTGGACTAAAAGTTGTAAAGAAAAAAAAAAGAAATTTCTATGGTAATAACTCACTATATTCTGTTGGTTGTTTTGGGGGATGTGGGATTTGCAATGTAATAGATAGTTTTCAAATCATATTGAACTAAACAATTAATATACATGCATTTCGCTGAGTAATAAAAGGCTTAAAATAAAATATTAAACAATAGATCCTGTAAAGAATGAGAAAATATATTTATTTTAAAATTTTATATTCTATAGCTAATGATCACTAAAGTTATTAAAATACATTTCAAATCAGACTTCGATGTATTCTCATGACATGGTATGTATAACTAAGCTGTTCTAGCAACTCTTTCAGGTATTGTAGTTTCATATTATATAATACACTATATCATAGGAGACACCCAACCCAGTAGCTGGTCATATATTATTCATGGCTTCACTAGTCTTTATTATATTATTTTTTATAAAACTAAATTTAACCACTCCATTCAAAAAGTTCATATCAGCTAGTTAGTCTTGGGTTTTCATAAGAATTATGTCAGGAAAATACAAACAAAATAATCAATTAAAAATTTTACTTCCTGAAAGATACAGAACTGTGAATAAATATTAAAATTTATTCTGTAAGTATCCATGAACTACTTTGTCAGTTTCTATTATTACTATGATTCTCTTCTTTTTAGAAATAATTGAAATAATTAAAGCGACAAGAGTCATCACATAGAAGCTAGTATTCTTATTGCATTGAGGATTATTTTGACCTTATATTTTACCTTTTTTTTTTTTTTTTTTTTTGAGTTGGAGTCTCACTCTGTTGCCCAGACTGGAGTGCAGTGGCCACTCCGGGTCACCGCAGCCTCCACCTGCTGGGCTCTGGCGATCCTTCCACCTCAATCTTCCAAGTAGCCGGAATTACAGGCATGCGCTACCACGCCCAGCTGATTTTTTGATTTATTGTAGAGATGAGGTCTCGCCGCCCAGGCGGGTCTCGAACCCGCGGGCTCAGGCAATTCACTCACCTCAGCTTCCCAAAGGCGCGGGATTACAGGCTGAGCCACCGAGCCCGGCTACTTTTTACCTTTAACTACGCTTTTTCTAGGACATTTTGTCTAATTCTTATCTCCAGAAAGAAACCATTGTTTACCCGGAAACTCAAGGTATATCTGGGCTACAACTAAGAGAAAAAATTATCTGGTGAACACTGTTTCCTGGGGACTTTAACTCTTCTGTTATGTTTGTGCATCTCTCCCATATTCTCTCTCCCACCTGTTTTCTTTTTCTTTAAATCCCAATGTCATATTGCTTCTTAAAATTTAATTGTGAAATCTGATTGTGCAAGCTCAACAACTAATAATGAATTAGAACCAGTATAAAAATATGCTAGAATTATTATTTTTGTACTTTGAGGCTAGTATTAAGTAAAATAAGGGTTTTTGAACACAAGCACTGTGACACTGCAACAGTTGAGTTGATAAGGGAGATAGCTTCGAAGTGACTAGTAGGCAAGTAGCATACACAATGTGGATAGGCTGGACAAGGGAGTGATTCAGCATCCAGGGGGTCAAATGAGGAAAGTGAAATCACAGATAAGGAAAGGACCGCTATCTCTGGCAGGAGAGTCAGAGGAGATGAAAGACAGTGTTGGGCATTTGGCCCAGATGAAAGACAGTGTTGGGTATCTCTAGGCCAATGAGTGAAACAGCTTTTTCTGAGAAGAAAGTAGAAAATAGAAGAGCATTTGAGATTATATTTCTGTATAAAATCCACAAATACTGAAATGGATTAAAAACTGATACCAGCAGGGGTCAGTGGCTCAGCTTGTAATCCCGCGCTTTGGGAGGCCAAGGTGAGTGAATTGCCTGAGTACGCGGGTTCGATACCCGTCCACGCAACTTGGCGAGACCTCATCTCTACAATAAATCAAAAATCAGCCAAGCATGATAGCACGCACCTGTAATTCCGGCTACACAGAAGGATCACCGGAGCCCAGCAGGTCGAGGCTGCGGTGGCCCCGAGCGGCCACTGCACTCCAGTCTGGGCGAAAGAGTGAGACTCCAACTCAAAAAAAAAAAAAAAATCTGATACCTCATGTTTGTTTCTCTCTGAAATATCTCTTCAGAAGAATTGGGTTCTTGTGCCAAGTGTAATATGTATCCAGAATGTAAAACACTTGTAATAGGAACAGAGTACAGTTTTATTAAAGAGATTTTATCTTTCTCGCTCTCTTACATTTCTTGTTTAATTCACTTCACTGCATATGAGAACCAAGGGATTGAAAGTTGAATAAAATATTCTCTGTTTTTCACTTGCTTATTTTACAAAAGCCTTGGGACCTGTAGTGAAGCCCCATGTAAGAAAATGTAAAAGAAAAGCCATGAAAGCAATTAATCTTTACCTGGACTGACAGGTAGGCGAGTCAAAGGTAAATCAAGCTTTGGCTCATGGCCTAGCCTCTCTGAACCACAAAAGTGGCTGAGATCAGCAATATCTGGCAGTCCTAAACCTGTTTTCTTAGCAATATGAATTGAGAAAGAGCAATAATTTGATGATGAACTCTAAATAGAGGTAAATAATTGGAGAGAAATAGTGGAATATTTACAGTGGGATATATGGAGTTGATACTGTAATGTCAACTTAGATGATTATATAAATTTATTATTGGTCAGTTGTAAATATATATTTTTTTAAATTTTTTTCCAAATGTATTTTGAGGATATCATTTCTTATTGATTCATCAATAGAGTGATAATATAATTTGTCATTAAAAAGGTGCTTTTAATTATAAGCTATTATATATCTGTCCATGAATATGAGATAATGGACATAAAAATAGACTTGCCCTTGCTATGTCACTGCCTAAGATCAATATTTGTTTAACAAAATTTTATTGTCTATAAGAACCTAATTGGTTCAATTGTTTTATACTCTTGACTCTTGTTTTAAGGCTTTCTGTGTTCAATTAAAAATTTTTTATCCATGCTTTATATATATATAGCAATATCTATAGTGTAATAATATATATAGTGTAATAATCAGTGTTATATATATGTAAGCTCATTAGACCGCATACATTATTTGTTTTCACATATTTTATACTCAAGCTATCATTTGTTTTGTCTAAAAAATTCTTATTTTTTGAAAGAGGTATAGAAATAATTCTGTCATTTTAATTTTCTGTTTTTGCAACTATATTAGTTATTAGTTGATAGATCCAAAAATGCTCCTAACAATAAAGTTCAGTTGTATATTATTATAGATATTCCAACTTTTGTTTAATTTAATAATTACTATATATTCTTTTTTATTATATTTCCTTTCAACTTTACTATATTTTTAATTTGTCCAAGATTTCTCTTCTCAACTATAGATGGGAATATAGTGTTTATTTCTTGATCTTTCCACTCTATTATCCGATAGCACATCAAACTAGCATATCACAAACCAAATACATGATCTTACCACCAAAACCCTGCTGCTCCCTCTGTTTAATGCCAATTTTAACTTTCTAGTTTCTCAGAAGTTATCTATAATTTATTTCTGTCACACTATGCATTCAATTTTCAGCATATACCTTTATATACCTTGACTTAACCTTCCAAATATATTGAACTACATCTCACCACTATCTTCTGACCCTACTCAAAATACTTTTCTGTCTCTTTTGGGTTATTTATTTACTTATTTATTAAGAACACTGATAACTGAAATAAAATATTCCTACAGAAATCCTGCACAAATCTTGAGTTTTATATTTCATCTGTAACAACTAACCAGATCATTGCAAATATTTCACTGGCAGCATTCCAGAAGTTCCCCTTCTTGATCCTCTCAGTCACTAATCACACAAAAATAACAATTACTCTGAAGTCTATCACCATACCTCAATTTTACATGTTTACGAAATTTATAAAATTGAAATATTCATTATGAAATATTTGTGTCTGACTTCTGTTGCTCAACTTAAGGTTTGTGAGATTCAAATGTTGGCTATTTAGCAATTTTTAATACTTTCATTATTCTATAGTATTCAAATGTATAAATATTCCACAATTAATTGATTTGCTTTACTGTTTATAGACAACTGAATTGTTTCTAATTTGGGTCAAATAATGCTTCTGTGAACATGTTTAATTATAATATTCGACATACATATACGTGTTGTTTCATTTTTGGTGAGTTTATGTATACCAAAGAATAGATATTCAGGGTCATAAGATAAAAAATACATACTGAATATTAACAGATAGTATCAATCAGTTGTTCTAAAGTATTAGAATAAGTTTCACCCCACAGTTAGCAGATGAATGATCTACTTGCCCATATTTTTGCTAATTCTTGGTATTGTACTTTTTTATTATAGTCATTCTGATAAATGTGTAGTGACGATAAATAATTATCTTAAAATGCCACATCTAGTGTCCATAGGTCATTTAGAGATATTTTTCTAAAAATGACTCATTTTTTTCTTTTTTCTCCTGTTGTTGGGTTGTTTACCTATTTCTTATTAACTTTTAGAAGTTCATTTATTCTTGCTATGATTGTATTAGTGGGTATATCAACTGAAAACATCTTGCCTTATTCAGTTACTTACCTGTGCCTATCTTACTATTGTTACTTATTTAATACAAGTTATTAACTTTTTAAAAAAGTTCAGGTGACCTATTATTTATGATTAGTGCACATTTTGTCCTTTTGAAAAAAATCTTTGTTTGGATGGAGGTAATAAAGCTGCTCCTCTGTATTTCATTCTGAAAGTTTTGTTGTTTCATCTTTCTTATGAATAATTTCAGTCCATCCAGAATTTATTTTTGTGTATTGTATGAAGTGAAATCAACGATATTTTTGTTTGTATTTTTATTTAAGATATATGTATTACAAGATTTGTAATGATTCTTGTAAGATGAACTGTCATCCTTTCTAACGCTTAGCACACTACAATCAGTCATTTTTCTTCCCCAAGATGTTTTATGGGCAGCAAATGGAGGGGTAAGAAGTGGGGGAAAAAATAAAAACATTGCTTGTAACATCAGCTGATGCTTTCATGTTGATACACAGAAATAAGTTGAAATTTTGCAGAAGTTCACAGATTTTGTTATATCAGAGGCGAAAGAATGGGAAAAATATTTTTTGTTTGTTTTCTCTGTGGCTTTTAGCCATTCTGATAAATGTATAGTAACATTGAATTATTATTTTGCATTGTATTTTTATGATGACTAATGAAATGCAACATCTTTTCATATCCAGGGACCATTTAGATATACTCTTTTATAGTGTTCTTTGTGTGGTCTGGAGAAAATGTTGTTATTTAAGACAAGAATTTTTAAAAACTAGCCAAATTATGAAAGCTAGTCAAATAATGAAAAATCTGCCTGCTGAAGGTATTTACATAGATATTGGATCTCCAAGGGAAAGACCTTTTTTTAGAAGGACAAAAAAATTAAATGTCTTCTAAAGCACTCAGCTTTTTTGAACATGTACACCATTGATAATTTCTGAACCATTGCTTTGAATATCATAGATGTTAATAAGTATATGTTGAATGAAAAGAGTGATTGACTCTATCGAAGAAAAGACACTGCTAATGGTATATGTGATATAAAAATCAAGAGCTATATTCACAAAGATGTGTATCCACAATTAGTTGAACTTTGAATAAACTAAATGCATATCATCTGACTTAACAAAATATGGCATACTTTTTTGAGAAAAGCAATTCAAAATAGAATATACTGTGAGGGAAGGGTCCGTGATTTGACTGATGCCAAAGACCTGAAAAGAGTTTTGCTCTCAAGATATATGAACTTTTCTTTCAAATGTCTGAGTAATGCAAAAACTACTAGAGGATACAAATGCATTTACTCTAAGGAAACACACACACACACACACACACACACACACTTGCATACAAATTCTTTGGGTGGAGAAGAACCCAGGATTTATTTATTAAAAAGTGTGTATTTACTCTTACATGTTTAAACCAGTCACCTTCAAAGTATTCTCCATTCAGCGAAATACATCTAGTGAAATACTTTTCCACTGCTAAAAACTGTTTTGAAATTGTCGGTTTTGAAACATTTTAGTGCATCTGTCATTTTTTTGTTTCACCTCTCCCACATCAGCAAAACATTTCTCTTTAAGGACTTTTTTCATCTGGGAAAACCAAAAAAAAAAAAGAAGAAGTTGCTCAGGAGAGACCTGGTGAGTAGGGAAGGTGAGGAGGCGGGTGGGCGGGGGGGAGGAAGCATACTGTTTTGGTCAAAAACTGAGGAATATTCAGTGTTGCCATGGTTGAAGAACCAGCCTCCTGTTTGCCCAGGTTTTCTCATAAATTGTGATGCCAACTTCCAATTAAAAACTTTGGTTGACGGTTTGATCCGGAAGAACAAATTCTGAGTGTACTGTAAGGGTCTATCCTCCAAAAGAAAATTCTGTGGCTTTTGGGGGGTCCTCCTTTGTATCTACAAAATAAGCACATTAGAAGGATGCTAAGCTTATCTGTATGTATACATGCACACACAAATTACTTTCAATCTCAAAAACATAATGGCAGACATAAATGGACTGATAATTAAATGAGATACTTTCTGGACTGGACCAACTCTGAAATGGCAACTTATTTAAGTCACAAACACAATTTATTAAAAAGACTTTCTTCTCCCCCAATAAATTGCCTTGTTGGTGAAAAATTAAATGATCAAGTATTTATAGGTCTAATTGTAGAGTCTATATATATTAAGAATATTTATTTATCTTATCACAAATACCAAACTTTCTTGACCTCTGTAGCTCCTTTGTAATCCTTATAATCAGGAAATTAGTAGTTTCCATTTCTTTTATTTTTCTGTGTAATATATTTCTGATGTATATATTTTTTAAAATGCCTTCTGTTAATTTTTGCTCAAGGTTAGTTAATAATATTAATCTAAAATAACTGAGTTTTTTAATGTTCTCATTTTAAAAATTCTGGTTAATGAATATATATTGAGCTTATTTTTCTCCCACAGAAATTAGTTTAGGGGAAAGTCAAGTTTAGCGGAATTGGGGAAGAGAAGGTGCTTTTGCATATATATGTATAGATCTAGAAGTAAGGTTCATGTACAGTTTTGTTACACAGATATATTGCATAGCAGTGAAGTCTGAGCTTTTAGTGCACTCATCACCAGAATAGTGATCATCATACCTAATACGTAATTTTTTTTTTGAATCTCTCACCTTCGTTCCATCTTCCTATTTTTTGGAGTCTTCAGTCCACTCTGTATGTTCATGTGTACCAATTTTTTACCTCTCACTTTTAAGTGAGACTATGTGGTACTTGATTTTCTTTTTCTGAGTCATGTTTACTAGGTTAATGGCCTCCAGTTCCAGTCATGTTGCTGCAAAATACATGGTTTTATTATTTTTTATGACTAAGCTGTCATAAATGGTGTATACATTTTCTTTACCCAATCATCCATGGATGAACACTTACATTGATTCTATGACACAGCTACTGTGAATAATGCTGCAATAAACATATGAACACTGGTAACTTTTTGATATAATGATTTATTTTCCTTTGGGTAAACACCCACTAGTGAAATTGCTCGACTGAATGGTAATTCTGCTATTAATTATTTAAGAAATCTTCATACCGTTTTTTTTTTCCTTTCATTGATTTATCTTTTTTTCCATATATGATGTCCTTCCTTCTACTAAAATTAGGTTTATTTTCTTGTTTATTTTCCATCATCTTAAAATCAACACAAGTTATGAATGCTATATAGATTAAAAATATGTTACAGCAGGCCTGGGACAGTTTAAAGCTTATCTCCAGCAACACCTGGATATCTGGCTTAGCTTGTTCAAATAAGTTGTGTGGATTAACTAACAAAGTAATTAATAAAACATAATGGGCTGAGTAAAGTCCAAAACTTTTCTGTTGAGGGCTAGAGTCATTTGTTTGGTGATAACTTCCTCCTGGTCTAACAGCTTTATCAGCCTGGCTTTACTACGTAACCAGAAAGACATAAGGACCTCTCAGAGAAAGTCTACTTTGATCTCTTCTCAAACCAATATTCATCATACAAACTTTCAGTTTAATTTAGATGATAAGTCTTTATATGAATTATAATGTTTAAAGGTACACACTTTTTTGGGGTATATGTTGCTATATCCCAAGTGATAACTGGAGATGTAGACTCTGCTTCTTTTGATTTTTATTTTCTTCATTTTAGTTTTCTTTATTTTTAAATAAAAATAATTTTGATTATGCTTAGAATAGTCTTCTTGCTTTGAAAAATAGCAAGATTTGTAAATTTATATTTCCTATAGATTTTCTGTACCAAAATATTTGCAAGTTTTGAATATGCTAAAATGTGATTCTAAGAATATATTTAAGAGTAAGCATTATAAGAAAAAATTCAATGATTGTCTTCTATAACTTCATTATAAACTGATTTCTGTCTTGTAAAATATAAAATATGTCAATTCCAATGCTAGGCTAAGGTCCTTCTCCCCCCCAAAAAAATCTATTATATTAATAGTTAAATAAGTATATCTTAATAATGTTGCAAAGTTTTACAACTTGAAAATATTTTAAATATATTTATACCATGGATGAGGGCACTCTAAGCTTTCACAAAGGAATACTTTTGTTCTGCTCCTTTTGTAGATCAATGGGCTAAAGAACGCTGATAATGGCAGGCTCCACTCTATGTCAGCTTCAAACCCTTTAGAGTTGCTCTTCTCTCTTTCTGAGTTTCCTGAACAAGTAAGACTGTGAGCACTCCTTCATTCTCATCTCAAAGAAGAAACAGGTGCTGTTTTCAGTGTCGACTTCAAGTACAGCCTTTTGAAGTCCTTCCAGGTGTCCTTCTAAGGACCTGACCTTCAGATCAAAAGATTAAAGGAAAAAATAAAGCAAAGACATTCTTTGAGTCCCACCTCCATATTTTGAGAAAATGGCATTGCCTGTTTGAGACCAAAATCAGTCTTTTTTCTTCTTCGTCTTTTTTAATTTCTCAATTTTTGTCTGTTCTATTCTTTACATAATGATGTAGGCGATATTTACATACGGGCATCCCTTTGCCAGAGAAGGTTTTATGCTAGGAATGTAAAAGTACATAAAGCAGGATTGTCAATTTCATCCTTTAAGGACAGGGTAATTAAGGTTTCGGAGGTTATATATTGTGATGATTAAACCATAATCTAGGATAAGGCAGTATCAGGTTTAAATCTTATCTTAGATTTTTCTTTTTTACTTGTAATATTTTAGGCATTGACATATTAGAGCATTATTTTTATCCATTTTAAAGGACATAATAATCTTCCCTCACAAAAATCATGATAAAGTTTTAATTATATAATGTAGAAAAAACAGAGAAATTGTATGCAGAATACCTGGCATATAACCAGTGATAAGAAGAACAGCTTGTTCTTTATTGTTATCATCATTGCCATCATAATAATCATTATCACCATTATTATTTTATATATGGCTATTATATTGTAATTTACATTTAAAGTTAATTTGGAATTAGGACTTACTATTAGAAAAATATACATATATGCAAATATGTATATGTGCAAATAAAAGTATATAGTTTGATTACTTTAGCATAAATACATTTAAATAATATATTCACTGGAGAGTAAATTAAATGAAATTGTGATTTCTGCCTGAAAAAATTTAAGGTAGGGTGTCACATACACTATATAAGCACATCTTGTATCTTCCGCCCTTCCCCTAAAAATATCTTCTGCTTTCAGCCCTCCCCCCAATAGCAATGTCTTTAAGTAAATTACATTGCTATTTATGAATAAATACAACAGAAGTGCTTGCGTATCTAATATGGCACAAACTGTCTGCCTTACAAAGAAAGAAACTATTTACTTTTTAATTCATGATTGTATATTTAAAGTTGGGTCACATTCTTGATAGCACTATTTGGAGCTGATCTCTAAAGTCAGGCATCTACTATTTCTTTCAGATTTTCTTAAACCACTCTAATTGATTCTTTTAAAGCAAACCATTTAATGTTTTTCAGAATGATGTTTTATTGTAGTATAATTTGCATATCATGAAGTACGCAAATTTTAAATGTAGCATTTAAACAAATTTTGTGACAGAATAAAAAGACACAAAATGATGTTTTCATCACCCTGCAGAATTCCCATGGAACACATTTTAGTCAAGTCAAACAAGGGCCCTACGCAGAAAAAAATACGTAACTTCATTTCTATTACCATTGTTTAGTTTTACCTTTTTTATAATTTCATATACAATCATGCACTGCCTAATGATATTTTGACAAACTGCATATATGATAGCGGTCCTATACATTTATTATAGAGCTGAAAGAATCTCATCATTGAGTGTTAGCATAACTGACAGACATAAGGTGTAGGTAAATGCATTAATCATGTGTTTGCAATGACACTGGAGTAAATAAACCTATTGAACTGCCAGTCATATAAAAGTGTATATATATATACATACATATATATATATATATATGCCGCCATCATATATATATGTGCGTGTATATATATATGAAGTTAGCTGTAAAATAGCCTCAGGAAGGTTCTTCAGCAAGTATTCCAGAAGAAGGCATTGTTATTATAGGAGAAGACATCTCCATGTTTCTGAAGACTTTCCAGTGGGACAAAAGATGTGAAAGTGAAATAAATTTATATTGCTTAACTTGACCCTGTGTAGGCCTATGACAGTGTACATTCATTATTTTTTTAAGTTTAAAAATAAAAAGCTTATTGAATAAAAAAATAAAGAAAAATATTTGTTTATGCCTGTTTGTATTTTAAGCTAAGTGTTATTTCAAAAGTCAAAACGTTTTCAAAAAGTTTGAATCCCATGCCTGGCATGGTGGCCCATGTCTTTAATCTCACTTTGGGAGGTTGAGGTGGGACGATAGCTTGAGCACAGGAGTTAGAGATCAGCCTGGACAGCATAGTGAAACCTTCTCTCATAAAAAAAGAAAGAAACGAATGAAAAGAAAAAAAAAGAAAAATATATATAAAGTAAAAGTTAGCGTACACTAAGGTTAATTTATTTTTAGGGAAAAATAATTATTATAATTTTATGTAGACTAAGTGTACATTGTTTATTAAGTCTACAGTAGTAATGTCCTTGGCTTTCACATTCACTCACCATTTACTCACTGACTCACCAAGAACAATTTTTCTTTCTTCAATTTCCATTTATGATTAAATGCCCTATAGAAGTGTACTCTCTTTTAAACTTTTTAAACCATAATTTCACTGTAACTTTTTAATATTTAAATATGTTTAGATATACAAATACCAGTGTGTAACAATTGCCTAAAAGATTCAGTATATGAACATGCTATGCATGTTTGTAACCTTGGAGCAATAGTCTATCTCATATAGCTTAGGTGTGGAGTAAGCTATACTATATAGGTTTGTGTTAAGTATATTCAGTGATGTTCACACAAGGAGAAAATCACCTAAGGACACACTCTTCAAAACATATGCCCTTTATTAAATGATGCATGACCACAAATGTAGTCATATATCATGTACTCTTTTTAAAATATGGGCTTCATTCATTCATTATAACAGTTTTGAGGTTATTAATATTGCTATATTTTTCAGTGTCCTTTTCCTTTTAGTTCTGAGTAGTGTTCCTTAGTTTAAATATACAATAACATATTTATCCATATTTTTATGGTAAAAAACAAATGGTTTTCCGTCTTTGGCAAATATGAATAAGCCTATAATTAACATCATTTAAAAGACTTTACGTAGACATATTTTTTTTTCTCTTAGATTAAATACTTATGAATTAAATAGTTTAACATCTTAAGAAACTAAAAAAAACATTTGTAATTTGTGTGTAACAACTTTGTTTGAGAGTCTCAACCTTGTTTGAGAGTTCTGGTTGCTCCACATAGTATTGTCAATTATTTTCTTTCTTTCATTTTAGTGGGTATCTAGTAGTACCAAATTGTGGTTTAATTGGTTTTCTATGATAATTCATGAAGTTGAGTTCAGATTAATGAGGTTAAGTTTAAATCTTCCACATCTGTATGGACTTTTTTCCTACATAATCTGCTTATTATTGAAAGAGGTATGTCAATATTTTCGACTATGATGAAAAGATTTATCTCCATTTCCCTTTGGTTTTGTTAAATGTATTCTCCTAAAGGTCAGAACTTTGTTATAAGGCACATATACATTTAACTGTTTTTAAAAATTATCTGATCATTCTTTTATTGCAAAAAATTATTTTGATCTCTGAAAATACTTTTTACTTTGAACTTCATATTTTCTATTATTAGTAAGTCACACTAAGGGCTCATATGGTAGTTTTTACCCATTGTTTTATTTTCAACTTATGTTTTAATGAATAAAATTTGTTCTTTCTAGGCACATAGCTCATCTTGAGGTTTGTCTATTATTTAGCTCTACCTTTGAATCAGGGTCTTTGTTTCATTTAATTTAACTATTGATATGATTGGATTTTTAAAAATTTATTTATTTATTTAACTAATAAATAAAAATGTATATATTTATTGTGTAAAACCTTATATTTTGAAATATGTATACATTATGAAATGGCTAAACTGAGTTAATTAACGTAGGAATCATCTTACATATTTATTATATCCTTGTGGTGAGAACACTTAAAATGTATTCTATTAACAATTTTTAAGTTTACGTTGCAATGTTATTAATTATAGTCACAATGTGGTATTTCTTTCACCTACCTGGAATTTTGTATCCAACTTATCTCTCTAACCCTTCCTCTTCTCCCCTTATCTCACCAGCCTCTGATAACCACTATTTTATTATTTCTATTAGTTCAACCTTTTAAAATTTTAAGTATACCAGTTTCATGTTTGATTTCTACACTTCCTATATACTCTTATTTCCTCCATTCCTAATTTCTTGTCTTATTTTTGGTGAATTAATTATGTTATAGCATTCTCTTTTGTCTTCTCTTGAAAATGTTTAACTAGTGTTTCTTATATTATTTTTAGTTTTTTGAAGTAAACAAAATGCATTATAAATTAACATAGTTTACTTCCAAACTGTCTTAATTCTCAAGTAATTTAAGAACTTCATAATATATCTCCAATATATGGACTTTATGGCAATGTATAAAGTACCTTCTCACAGTTTATGTTAATATTTTCAAAGAATTTTTTTGTTCTAGGAAAGCTATAAAAGATATTTTAGCATTTTTAATATATTAAACAATTTATAATTTCTGTAGATAAGATCATTCTTTGAATTTAAGTTTCTTGGGTTTCCTTACGATCTCAGCTTTCTGATGGTTATGTGTATGTGTGTGTGTGTATATATATATATATATATATATATATAAAGAGAGAGAGAGAGAGAGAAAACATTTAAGAAAGAAAAAAACTTGTACAATTATAATACTCCATATATACTGATAACAAAAGATGAATTCAAGTCACATTTTACTTCTGCAATTATAAGAGGTGCTCCAAGTGGTTACCATCAGTGTCCAGACACTTCTGATTATGGCAAATATCTCTTAACCTCTCTAAAAATGTGTATACATTGGTTTGGCTAAGTGTTTATATGGTGTTTTTTTCCCATTGTTTTACTTTCAACTTATTTTTTGTTTTAATGTGTAAAAGTTGTGCTTTCTAGGCACATAGGTTATATATTTTATATATAGCCCAGGTATATAGATGCAACTATACATCTCATACCTGGGGACAAATCCAACCTTTTTGCAAATGAAGACACATAAGGAAAGAGAGACTAAGATATTAACATATTTTTGGCAAGTAACGGTTGAATAATGGAAAGATTGGAATTGCCTCAATACAATCTTCTAAATGACTACAGCCACTTATCTGCAAGTCACTATCTGAAAGCCATTTATCTGCAAGTCACTATCTCTTTTTTTAAATTCATTTTTTCAAAGATGTGGCGTACAATTCAAGGTTAGGTATGCAAATATTCATTAGGTAGGTACCCTTGATGATGAGGTATGCCTCCCCTCGCCTGGCAGATTCCCACTACTGCCAATCCCACCCCCTCCCCTGGCAGTTATTCACTACTGCCAATCCTTTTCTTATAGTACTACAATAATTGTTCAAGGCCCACTTATGAGTGAGAACAGGTGATACTCAGTTCTTTGTTTCTGTGATACATCACTCCATATTATAGACTCTAATTTCATCCAAGTTGCCGTGACATTCATAATTTTGTCCTTCTTTATGGATGCATAATATTCCATCATGTATATGTACCACATTTTTAACCAGTCTTTTTTTTTTGTTGGGCAGCACAGTAGGGTCCATGTTTTTGCTATTGTGAGAAATGATGCAATAAACATATGTGTGCAAGTGTCATTCATACAGTGATTTGAGTTGCTC
The DNA here is from genome assembly GCF_000164805.1 of Carlito syrichta. Lineage (NCBI taxonomy): Eukaryota > Metazoa > Chordata > Mammalia > Primates > Tarsiidae > Carlito > Carlito syrichta. Next base: position 1,077,966 of record NW_007251213.1, read on the forward strand.
AACGTATATCCACAAGTTAACAACCTAATAAATCATCTAAGGAAGCTGGGAAAGCAAGACCACCAAAACCCTAACTTCAGCAGCAGAATCCAGATCACCACAATAAAAGCCTAAATTCAGAACATAGAAGACAAAAAGATAATACAACAAAATCAATGAAACAAAAAGCTGGTTCTTTGAAAGGATAAACGAGATTGATGGACTCCTAGTCAGAATGGCATAGAAAAATAGAGAAAAATCCTAAATAAACACAATCAGAAGTGCCAAAGATCAAGTCACAACTGACCCTTAAGAAATGTGAAAGATGATCAGAGACTACTATGTACTTTTGTATGGAAATAAACCTAAAGGAAATGGAGGACTTTCTGATATCACATCACCCCAGGTTGCAACAAGAAGAAATCAAGACCCTAACTAGACCAATAACAATCCAGGAAATTGACTTTCTCATAAGAAAACAACCTACAATATAAAACTGTGCACCAGATGTTTTTCCAGCAGAATTCTTCAAAACATATAAGGAGGAACTGATACCAATCATACTGAAAGTATTTCAGGCAGTTGAAAAAGATAGAACTCTTCCCAAATCATTTTATGAAGCTAACATTAAATTGATACCCAAACCAGGTAAAGATCAAAGAAAGAAAGAGAACTATAGACCAATATCTTTGATGAACACAGATGCTAAATTTCTCAACAAGATTCTATCAAATCAGATACAACAACACATCTCAACAATCATCCACCACAAGCTAGTAGGCTTCATCCCCGATATGCAAGGTTGGTTCAACATTCACAAGATCATAATTGTAATTAAATACTCAAACAGGTGTAAAAACAAAAGCCACATGATTTTATCATTAGATGTGGAAAAAGCTTTTGATAAAATTCTGCACCACGTCTTGATAAAAGCCTTTGAACATCTAGGCATAGATGTAACATTTCTCAAAATAGTAAGAGCCATCTATGACAAACCCACAGTCAGCATATTGCTAAACAGATAGAAATTGAAAGAGTTCTTAAGATGAAACCTTTTTTTAAAATCAGTTTAGTACCTAAAACTAATTTTGGGGCAAACCCTGATTGAATCCCATTATATTTAATAAATTTAGTGTCTATATGTACATTTTCGCAACAGAAATATTTAAGCAATTGGTTTCATATTACTCTTTCTAATCCCATTGAGGAGCATTTCATAATATGTGGTATTTGTTGCTTTTTAAATTACAAAGTATTTCAAATTCTGAAAACACAGTTTGCCCTTAGTTTTATGTGTTTGATTTGATTTTTGAAGGGTGGAGGGGTTATTGTTTTATTTTCTAATGATTGTGTGACCTTATAGAAAATCAGATCAAAATAAATAGTACATATAACCCTGGGATTAACAGATTTATCTAATATGAGCATAGAAGATAATATTAAATTTGAGTTTTAGAAAAACAACTGGCTTTTTTATTTTTATTTTAAAGATGTGGGGTACACTTCAGGGTTAGGTATAAAAATGTTGATTATGCAGGTGCCATTGTTGATGAGGTGTGCCCCTTCCTCCCCTGGCAGTTTCTCTCAACTGTCAATCCCACACCCCCTCCCCTGGCAGTTTCCTGCTACTGCCAATCTCTGTCTTATAGTATAATGAATCTTGAACAACTGGCTTTATTTTTCTTAGTATAGTATGTTCCATGCAATATTTGAAAGATACTTATACTGAAAAAAATAATTCTAGGTGTGTTTTTTTTTTTTAACAAAAATTCAAATTGAACTGGTATTTTGTAGTTTTATGTGGGAAACATCAATATGCAGTATAAAGATCAAATTTTTTTTAATATACAACATTTATTTTCATCATTAATGTTTTCTTAAGCACATCTCTAACAGACAAGAAGATTGTAAACTTCTTGTATTTTATAATTTTCACTTATAAAGAGTAGCATGGTTGGCTATACTTTGATAAATTTTTTTCTTGCTTATGTCAATTAGTGAAAGATTCAGATAAATTATTGTAACTTATAATATCTTGATCCTACCCTGTGATGGTCAACAACCTGATCATGTCTTGTAAAAAAGAGTTGTGAGGTCAGTAAAAATTTACTTTCTAAAACTCAAATCACAACAACATTAAGAAGAATATCTATAGCTTTATATTGATATTGATATTTTAAAACTAAGAAAATGTGGTATATATACACGCTTGGAATAATATGCAGTCATAAAGAGGACAAAATCATGAACTTCTCAGCAAAAAGGATGGAATCAGAGACAATTATTCTTAGTAATCTATTACAGAAATGAATAACTGAATATCACATGCTCTTACTCCTAAGTGTGACCTGAACATTAATCACAAAAGCACAAGGGAAAGATGGGCAGTCCTGGACACATACAAGGGACGAGGGGAGGAGTACATAACAACATAAAGGGGTCCTGAGCCTGAATCAGGGGAAGTGAGGATCCATCGGAAGCACAAAGTTCACCTACATATACATTACATATGTTTCTAATCCTGACTTGTACCCCAAATCTTTATAATAAAACAAACTAAAAATAAAATAATTAAACAATATTACTGTCAGGCAACCCCTCGGGTCTGCTGCCACTGTGGGAGTTTTTCTGTCCTCTCAATAAATCCTGCTTTCTCACTTAAAAAAATATTACTGTCACAGAAGTAACACATGGAAATATATTTCACAATGTCACTTAAAAGAAGTAAAGTGCAGGACCAAGAAAACTAGAGGCTGGGGAGGATAAAGGAAAATAAAATTAGGGAGAGGTTTGTTAGAGTATACAAGGTAACAGCTATATAGAAGGAGTATATTCTAATACTCTATATCTATACTACTGTAAGGTGACTATACTTAACAATAATATATAGTTGATAATAGCTACAGAAAGGATATTGAATATTCCACAACAAAAAATAATAAATGTTTGGAGGTGATAGATGGTCTAATTACCCTGGTCTGATCACTACATGTTATGAGTATTAAAATATTGCCATGTACCCCATAAATATGCACAATTATCCGTCAACTTAAAAATAAAATTAAAACACAAACATAATAGATAAAGCAAGAAATAGACTGTAAAATAGAAATTACATTGAGAAAAATCTCGATGGATTTCTATTGCTTCAACCACACCCTTGAAAATTTATTATATGGCCTTTGCTTCTTTTAACAGCTTGCAAGATCCTTCAAGCCTCTAGTTATTTATTTATTTGCATTATCTACAGAATATGCTTCCTTCCTTCATCCTTTTTAGGTTAAATGACTTCTTATATGGATCATGAGGATGTTCAACAGACCAAAACGTTACAACTCATTAGGTTGAGACTTATTCAATTTAAGAAAAACTAATTGGGCCGGGCCCAGCGGCTCAGCCTTTAATCCTTATCTTTGGGAGGCCGAGGTGAGTGAATTGCCTGAGCTCGCGGGCTCGAGACCACCCTATCCAACTTGGCGAGACCTCATCTCTACAATAAATCAAAAAATCAGCCGGGCGTGGTAGCGCATGCCTGTAGTTCCAGCTACTTGGAAGGCTGAGGCGGAAGGATGGCCGGAACCCAGTAGGTCGAGGCTGCGGTGGCCGGGAGCAGCCACTGCACTCCAGTCTGGATGACAGTGTGAGGCTCCAACTCAAAAAAAAGAAAAAAGAAAAACTAATTTTTTTGAAAACAGTATGGCTGATGAATGAAACCTTGGGTGATACTGTTTGCTCTCCACTAATACATAAAACTGAAACGGAATTTTTTGTTTTCTTTACCTGTGTATACAACTAAAATCAGAGAAATGGCTGTGTTTTATTAGTGTTTAGAAAGTTGTATTTTGTCGTGTCACTCAGAAGTATTACTTCAAGGCTAACACTGATATTTCAAAAATATATGTTCACTTATTTACATAAGATCATATTGTTCTTGCTTTTGTTAAAATAAATTAATCAACATATGAATGAATAAAGAAAATTAAAGTTCTAATTTTGTATTTATCAGACAGATACCTAATTAAAAATGTATTAACAATTCAAAACTCATAAAGAAACTTGAAGTGTTAAATAAGTAGATATATTTTTAAAAGAAATAATAAAAGAAATAGATTTTCACGATGCAGATAGTTTTATAACTATCATTATTATTATTCTCATATTTTTATATGACCATAAATTATTTACGAGTTTTAGTTGTAGAAAATAACATAATTAAAAACAATAACAATTAAATGAGAAAGTTGGAAACTTGAATGTTTAGCATATTTATATTAGCAGAAGATTATTTATCAGACTCATAGAAAACTATAAAATGACTCAAGTACAAATTAAATAATTACTATTACCTTTGAATTAAAATAAAATCTAAAAGTTATTTACATTCAACCAGGATATTCAAAACTGAGCCACAATATTTAAAAGTAATATTACTTAAGTATTAAAATTCACTGAAATAATTCTAGGTTTCATTATTTTTGTTTTATTTCTATAATGTCTTGATGAAAGCATTGCTCACTATTGTTCAAAAGAATTTGAATTTGATACCTCAAACTCTAATAGACTATTCACTGAATTCACAATATTTTTTTACCCCACTGTGGATCCACTTGTCCCTTGACACTAAATTATCACAAAGAATTAAGAATTGATCAAAGGTCTCTAGGCGCTCTGTGATTGTCACTAATGTTGCTTCATAGTTAGAACAAGTCCAATTTTCTATATTTTCTAGGAATTTTTCTTTAAAAATGAATTACCCAGAGACATTGTACTAGTTTACACTCCCGCCATCAGTGTAGAAGTGTTTGTTCCCTTTTCCCCATGTCCTCTCCAACATCTGCTGTTTTTTGTTACTGATGTAGTCATCCTGACTGGAGTTAGGCGGTATCTCAATGTGGTTTTACTTTGCATTTCTTTGATGATTAGTGAGGCTGAACATTTTTTCATGTATCTTTTGGCTGCTCATATGCCTTCTTCTGAGAAGTGTCTATCCATAGCTCTTGCCCACTTTTTAATTGGGGCGTTTTTAAAATGTGGGGTACAAACCAGGATAAGGTACATAAGTGGTCTACATGTAGGTTAAGTTTGGGCCTCCCACTGGTTCTCACTTCCCCTAGTTTAGGATCTGGTACCCTTAATGATGTTATGTGCATGCACCCTTGATCCCTTGGTAGTGTCCCACTACTCTCTATACCTCTTTTGTTGTATTGTGATAAACGTTTCAGACCCACTTATGAGTGAGAACATGTGGTATTCAGTTCTTTGTTTCTGTGATAGATCACTGAGTATGATAGTCTCAAAATCTATCCAAGCTGCTGTGAAGTCCATAATTTTGTCCTTTTTATGGTTATGTTATACTCCATCATGTATATGTATCACATTTCAAAAATCCAGTCCAATTTCTATGGGCAGCAGAGTTGGTTCCATGTTTTTGCCAGTGTGAATAGTGCTGCTGTAAATATATGTGTACAGGTTTCTTTTCTTGTAGGATGATTTGAGTTCCTCCAGGTATATTCCCAGAAGGGGGACTGCTGGGTCACATGGACGGTCAATTTCTAGCTCTTTTAAAAATTGCCACACTGTTTTCCATAGAGGCTGAACTAGTTTACACTCCTACCAATATTGCAGAAGTGTTTCCTTTTTTTTGCATCCTGGCCAATATCTGTTGTTTTTTGATTTATTAATAATGGGCATTCTTACTTGAGTTTTTATGTGGTTTTAATATACATTTCTCTGATGATTAGTGATGCTGATCATTTTTTCATGAAACTAAAAAAATGATCATGGACTATTCATATATTTTCCTTCGTGAAGTGTCTGTTCATGTCTTTTGCCCACCTTTTAATATGGCTGTTTGTTTTTTCCTTTCATAACATTTTGGTTCCTTTTAGATGCTGGATGTTAGGCTTTTGTTGGATTTACAGTTGGCAAATATTTTTTCTCATTCTGTGGGCTGTCTTCCCACTCTCTTGATGGTTTATCTGCACTGCAGAAGCATTTCAATTTGATTAGGTCCCACTTGTCTATTATCTTTTATGATATTTGCTTTGGGAGAATTGAACAAGAATTGATTGCCTACTCCAATGTGCCTAAGAGTGTCTTTGTGAAAAACAGTGTGATGATTTCTAAAAGATCTAAAAATTGTCCTTCCATACAACCCAGAAACCCTCCTTCTGGGAATATACCTGGAGGAACTCAAATCACTCTATCAAAAAGATACCTGTATCTGCTGGCTGCTTGCATACCTCCTTCTGAGAAGTGCCTATCCATATATTTTGCCAAAAAATGCTCAACCTCACTAATCTTCAAAGAAATAAAAAGTCAAACCGTGTTGAGATACCGTCTAACGCTAGTCAGGATGGTCATCATCAATAACTCAAAAAACAACCATGCTAGAGAGGATGCAGGGAAAAGGAAAAGTTCTACACAGTTGGTGGGAGTATAAACTAGTACAACTTCTGTGGAAAACAATGTGGCATTTTCCAAAAGTTCGACAAATTGGCCTTTCATATGACCTAACAATCCCCTCTCTGGGAATATACCCAGAGGAACTCAGATAACTCTATAAAAAAGATACCTGCAACTTGGCGAGACCTTATCTCTACAATAAATCAAAAAATTAGCTGGCCATGGTAGCACGCGCCTGTAGTTCCAGCTACTTGGAAGGCTGAGGCAGAAGGATCGCCGG
>NW_007251213.1:1084649-1146372 GCF_000164805.1 Carlito syrichta
CAGCCACTGCACTCCAGTCTGGGTGACAGAGTAAGACTCCAATTCAAAAAAAAACAAAAACAAAAAAACCCTGCATATGCATGTTTATTGCAGCTTTGTTAACAATAGTAAAACCATGAATCCCACCATGCTGCCCATTGAAAGTGGACAGGATAAAGAAAATGTGGGACATATACATGATGGAATATTACACAGCCATAAAGAAAAACAAAATGATGTACTTCACAGCAACCTGAATGGATTTAGAGTGTATAATAATCAGTGATCTATCACAGAAACAAAAATCTGAGTACTACATGTACTCACTCATAAGTGGACCCTGAACATTTATTGTAATATTATAAGAAAAGGATTGGCGGTACTGGAATAATGCCTGAGGAGGGAGAGGGGCACATAACATTATTAAGTGTACCCAACCTCAAATCAGGCCAGCTGAGGATCCAGTGGAGGCCCAAACTTTATCTGCACAATGGCCACTTATATACCTAACCCTGAATTATGCCTCACAAATTTAAAATTAAAATTACAATTGAAAAAATGAAAAACAAAACAAAAGAATGAATTATCTTGCCCACCCTCAACTCCTAAATGGTGCTTAGGCATCTAGATTGACAAAAGATAAATTCTATTCCTAGTTAACATCAGTTACACAATGGACATAATATCACCTACCTTGCCTACATTTTGTGGGGACTTAGTAGAGAATGATTAAGAAGATGTGAAAAAGGACTTTGAGAACATTGAATACAATTAAAGTATGCAAAATTCACAGTTATGTAGGTTCATGACAACGCACATTCTTTATTTGGTATGCTTCTTATAAAAGATTTAGTTTAGAACCTCTGGGAGATAATGCCTGCTATCCACTACAACCATTGTCTCATTCTTAGGGAGCACACAAGTACAAAATTTCCAAACTATTTTCCACATGAGCATGCCTATCTGCCTGAATTTTTAGTGCTGGAATGAGAGTGGAAGAAATGTGTGGCCCCACAATTATTATTTTAAAGCTTTCCATGTTTTGTGATTTCAGATTTTTTCCTACTTGGATACAGCAAACAACAAGGATCTTGGTGATGGTACAGTTACAAAATGAATAGACTTTCTATTCCTGGATAACCAATGGAGTATAGCTGCATTAGCAGTCTGAGTCCTTGCTCAAGCCTTAGGTCAATAAAATTTAAATCTATCTTTATCTAAAACATTGGTCCATAACAGATTAGGCTCCATTATTGAGGAAATAGAGTCTCATATCTGTATTTAGGAAAATAAACATTATCTCTGTTCCCGTAGTGATATCAGACAAGTTATATTCATAAAATGCTTACCTAAAATCTCACTAAATGTTAATTATCTGAATTTCAAAGTTATGTTATGTGTGATTAACTGTTGATAAAACTCTACATGGGAAAATTTTGAAAATATGTAAAGAACAAGACATAGGAAAGTCTATGTATGGATGCTGCATTATTAATGTACTTTGATAAGAATATTATTAATAATTTTGCCGAACTATCCTCCCCAACTAGTCTTGATTTTGTCTTAACTGATAAAGATTAATATGCATACATAAAATAATAATTATATCTAAATTGATTACATATTTAAGTTCCTTTTTAATTTCTTAAAAGTAGTCCTAGTTTTTCCCATTTTGTTTTGTTTTCAGTAGTCAACATTGGCTCTTAAAAAATAACACTTGCAAGTGATATAAAACATGAATTAAATAAATGCCATGCTATATAAGTATATTAGAGGAAAATGAGGAATCTACTAGAGAATACTTAAACAATGTTAAATGATGGCAGTATTGACAACAGTTTGGACTCTATAAATTGCATGTATGTTACTGTAAAATGCTAATATCTGATAAATTCTTGCATGTATTTCTCTTTCACTCTCCTTGTATCTCTCCTCTTACCTCCGTATCTCATGCACACACACGCAGACACACACACAAACACTCACACACTCTCATCTACTGATGCTAGAAGAATACTTTCTACCCAGTTTCTGGTCAATCAATTTTTTTTTGTATATAAAGAAGCATTACACTAACTGTATATAGTTAAACTTTTCTGACAAAAAAATAAGTAGAGTCCTTCTGTATCTTTTTAAATATTTGATAGCTTACAGGTTGTTTTATCTGATATTAAGATCGCAACTGCTGCCTTCTTTTGTGATCCAATTTGTTTTAACTTTGAATCTGTGTTATCCCTTGTGGTGAGATGAGTTTCCTGGATGCACCAAATTATAGGGTACTGTTTTTTTTTTTTTTAGTTTGCCATTCTGTGTCACTTGTATGCTATTGGGGGACAATGGCAGTGGAGCCATTTGGACTAAGTGAGTCCCGGTGTGAGTGAGTGAGTATATAGAAAATTTTAAATATGCGACTGTGAGTAAAGGGATGTATAAGAGACTGACTGAGTAGGGACTTAGGAGCAAGTGACTAAGGGTCTCCCAGTGACGTGGCTAGTGCCACAGCTGCTCTGCTTGGACCCTAGCATTTCTCCAGGTGCAGAAGCCGAGCACTATTTTTTTTTTAATCATCAAATCCTTTCCCAGGAAGAAACTGTCAGGAATGACTGCTGTGGGAATGACTGCTGTCTCACCACCATAGTACCTGGCTGGACATTGGCAGCAGGGCTGTGGAGGGAGCACAGTGAGGAAGCCAGAGACAGAGCCCCACTGGAGAAGATGAAACAGACTCCCTTCCACCATCTTGAAAACTAAGCAGAAAAATGACCTGGCTTTCTCATCACAGACAGACAGACCCGATCTCGTGACCAGTGGATTAATCACTCAGGGGTTGATTATGGCCCAGATGGAATATACTGAAAGCACAAACTCTGGAGGCACAAGACGAGTGCTGAGTCACAGGTGCCTCATCCCCTACCATGATTCAGCCATGGGATAAAGGGTGTGACCGGAAAAGAACAAGGAAAACCTCCACAGAGATCAGCAGTGAGTCCTGGGCTAACTCAATCCCCTCTTCCCAAGCAAGCCTCTGCAAGTCAGTCCTACATGGCTGGGGCATGACTGAAAGGGACAAACCAAGGTGGAGCCAGGATGTCAGCCATCATAGGAGGACTCTACTTCCTGGGGAAGAGATCATGCCACACCTCCCCACCAGAGGGTATCCCCCTGACTACAAAAGAGTGGAAGGGGAGGACTGAAGCATACCCATCCACACTACCTCCTCCTCCTCCACTGGCAGACCCTAGGGACACTGTGAATGGGCTGCAGCTCCACAGAAGACAGCAACAGGGCTTACTTATGAGCAGTTGAGAGGAATAATTACAGAACCTGCCACAAGAGGGAAGATTTGTTTTATTATTTTTCTGTTTGTTTGCTTGTTTAATTTTTTTTCCTTTTTCCTTTGTGCATGAGTGTGTATATGAGGGTTTGATCTGCACTCCCCCCAATTTTTTCTTTTTCTCTTTTTTCTTTTTTTGCATTCAATTTGTGTGTACTTGATTGATTGAGCGCTCATATTTCAATTTTTTGATTGTTTTATTTTTTGTTCTTCTCTTTTTTGAGTTCGAAGTATGTGTGAATGTATATGTGAAAGTTAGATTTGAATTCCTGTTGTTTCTCTCTTTTCTTTCTTTCTCCATTCATTTTGAGTTGTGTGTGTGTGTGTGTGTGTGTGTGTGTGTGTGTGTGTTGTGGTTGTGTGTGTGTGTTTGGTTTTTGTTTTTTTGTCTGTTTTGCTTTTTTATCAGTTTGCTTTTATTTGTGTGTGTGTGTGCATGTTAATTGTTCTTTCTTTTTTTTGGCTTGGTTTCTGCTTTTTTTTTCTGTTTTTTCAATTTTTATTAAAAGTGAAAATGAACATCCTATTTCATTCTACTTTTTGCTGTTCTCTTCACTGTTGTTATTTTATCTTGAACTCAGTGGCTACACAAACATACCCATTGATCATCATATAGTACAATGGTGGGGAGTGGGTATAGGGAACCCATACCACAATCAGTGTACATTGTGATGTGCAAGTAGTTTCTGAATCCTAGCTTCCCATCCTCCACCTTATTTGACCTCAAAACTACAAGAAACAGCAAAGTTCTGTTTCAAAATAGAGCAAATTCAGAGCACTAATCAGGGAAGAAAAGAGGACTGAGAAAACATCCGAAGTGAAAACCTCTCTCACTGCCACTAAATAATGGAACAAAAGAGAAAATAGAGAGATCTGTTAAAAACGAGAAAAAAAAAAAGGGAAGACCACAGGCAATTTCAAGTATAACAAGAAGAAAATTCCTGAAAAATCAGACCTTAGAGCCCAAACAATGGAAGTCACCTAGGACTGACCCAGATATGACATGGATTAGAGAATAGATGGAAAGAGTGAATATGACTCAAGACAGACAAGATGAAACACTGAAAGAACTTGTAACAGATATTTTGGTCATAAAAATTTCATCCAGGAAATAAAAACAAGATGACTCACATGGAAAGTAGAATTAATCTATCAGAAGAAGATTCTCAGAAATTAAAGACCAAAACATGGGATTAACCTGATCTGTAAAAGACATAGAAAAAAAAACTTAGAAAGAAAGAACAAAGCCTCCAAGAGACATGTTATTATATCAAAAGGCCTATCCTACACCTAACTGATATCCCAGGAGAAGAAAGAGAAATGGAGAACACCTTGGAGCAAGTATTTTAGGAGATTATCCAAGAAACCTTTCCCTATATCACCAGAGATGTGACCAGCCAAACACAAGAGATACAGAGAACCCCCACAAAACATCAAATGAGAAGATCAACTCGCAGACACATAGTAATTAACCTACAAAAAGTAGATATAAAAGAAAAAATTCTAAAGTCAGTAAGAAAGAAAGGTCAGACTACCTACCAGGAAAAACCAATCAGAATAGCAGCAGATTTATCAACAGAAACACTACAGATAAGAAGAGACTGAGGTCCAATATTCAAGATCCTCAAAGGTAAACAATTTCAACCAAGAATATCTTATCCAGCCAAGCACACCTTCATCACCAATGAGCAATTAAAATCCTTCCCAGACATCCAATCCCTAAGAGATTATGAGCTTCCAGACCAGCTCTACAGGAGACACTTAAAAAGGTATTAAGCACAGAAAAAAGAAAAAAATGGAATGACCACATACTTCCCAAGAGAACAGAAAAACACAGAATCAACAGAGAATTCATCATGACTGCAAAATTTAAAACACACACATACATAAACACAAAAGTGAAAAACAAACAAAAAACTCTAAAATAACCTCATGACAGGGATAAACAATCATATTACAATAATTGGCATGAACATGAATGGAGGCAATGCCCCACACAAAAGACACAGAATGGCAAACTCGATAAAAAAAAACAACAAAAAAATCAGTACCGTATAATTTGGTGCATCCAGGAAACTCATTTCACCACAAGGGATGACACAGACTCAAAGTTAAAACAAATTTCCAGGTGAATGGATCACAAAAGGAGGCAGAAGTTGTAATCTTAATATCAGACAAACGACCTTTAAGCTATCAAATATTTGAAAAGATGTAGAAGGACTCTACATAATGATAAAAGGTTCAGTACATCAACAAAAAATATCCACCCTAAACATATATACACCCAAAATGAAAGCACCAGCAATTATAAAACAACTATAAAGTAAACTAACAACCACAGAATATACATTCTACTCATCACCACATGTAATACACTCCATGATTGATCACATCTTGGGCCCTAAATCAAACATAAACGAATTTCATAAGATTGAAATAGTGTCATGCACCTTCACAGATCATAGTGGTATAAAAAAAAAATTGCGACAATCCCCTGGGCTCCCCTTCCACTGTGGGAACTTTTCTGTCCTCTTAATAAATCTTACTTTAAAAATAAATAAATAAATAAATAAATAAATAAATAAATAAATAAATATCAACACCAACAAAATTCTCCCCAAATCCACAAACATGGAAAAAAACAGCATGATGCTGAATGAAAACAGCAATCAAAACAGAAATTAAAAGATTCCTGGAAACAAATGAAAAATGAAAAAAACATTTCATCAAAACCTCTGGGATATAAGGAAAGCAATTCTAAGAGAGGAATTTAAATCTCTATGAACATACATCACAAAAATGAAAGATTGCAAGTTAAAAGCCTAAGAAACCATCTAAGAAAGCTGGAAAGACAAGACCACCAAAATTCTAACTTTAGCAGAAGAATCCAGATCACCAAAGTAAAATCCCAAATATGGGACATAGATGACAAAAATATAGAAAAATAATCAACACAACAAAAAGCTGGTTCTTCAAAAGGATGAACAAGACTGATGAACCCTTAGCCAGAACGAACGAGAAAAATAGAGAAAAAGCCCAAATAAACACCATCAGAAATGCAAATGAAAAATCACAACTGACGTCAAAGAAATGCAAATGATTATCAGAGATTACTGTGCACACCTGTATGGAAGCAAATTTGATAACCTAAATGAAATGAAGGGCTCTCTAAAATCACACAACTTTCAAAGGTTGAAACAAGAAGACATTGAGACACTAAATAGACCGATAACAACCCAGAAAATTGACTCTATCATACAAAAACTACCTACAAAAGAAAACAACAAAAGCCTTGGACCAGACTATTTTTCAGTGGAATTCGACAAAACATACAAGGAAGAGCTAATACCAATCCTATTTAAATTATTCTAGGCAATTGAGAAAGGTAGAATTCTCCCCAAATCACTTTATGAGCTAATATCACACTGATATCTCAAATGGGTAAAGATTCAAAAAAAAGAGAGAGAACTACAGGCAAATATCTTTAATAAACATAGATGAAAAAATTCTCAACAAGATTCTAGCAAATTGGATATAATAACATAATCTCAAAAATCATCACCATGACCAAGTAGACTTCATCCCTGGAATGCAGGCCTGGTTCAACATCTGCAAGACCAAAAACGTAATTAAATACATCAACAGATATATAACCAAGAACTACGTGATTATATCATTAGATACAGAAGGAACTTTTGATAAAATCCAGCATTCCTTCTTGATAAAAACCTCTGAACACCTAGGCTCAAAATAGTAAGTGCTATTTATGATAAACCCACAGTCAGAATATTGCTAAATGGAAAGAAACTGGATTCATTTCAATTGAAAACTGGAAGATAAGGCTGCCTACTCTCACCCCTCCCATTCAACATTGTGTTGGAAGTTCTAGCAAGAACAATTAGACAAGAGAAGGGAACCAGGGGTACTCAAATAGGAAAAGAGGAAGTTAAGTTATCCCTCTTTGCTGACGATAAGCTTCAACAGCTCAAAACTCCAAGAGAATCTGTACAAAACCTACTTGCACTGATAAAGGACTTAGGCAAAGTCTCAGGGTACAAAATAAATATGCAAAAGACAGTCAATTTTGCATACAACAACAAAAAATAGGCAGAGAACCAAATAAAAAGCAGATCACATTCACAATTGCCACAAGAAAATAAAATACCTTGACATCTTCCTAATCAGAGAAGTGAAGGATCTTTACAATGAAAACTACAAAACACTACTCAAAGAAATCCAAGAAGGCACAAACAAACAAATGGAAAATTATTCCATGCTCATGAATAGGAAGAATCAACATTCTTAAGATGTCCATCCTACCAAAGGCAATCTACAGATTCAATGAATATCCATTAAATTTCCAACATCATTCTTCTAGACTTGGAAATAACAGCAAAGAAACATATGTATGGAAACATAAATGACCACGAATAGTCAAAACAATCTTTAGCAAAAGAAAAAATGGGAGGTGTAACCTCTGTGGAAAACAGTGTGGTGATTCCTAAAAGCTCTACATATCAACCTCTCATATGACCCCGCAATCCCCCTACTGGGAATTCAAATCACTCTATCAAAAAGATACCTGCACACATGTTTATCACAGCATTGTTCACAATAGCAAGAACCTGTAATCAACCATACTGTCCATCAAAAGAGGACTGGATTTAAAAAAATGTGGTACATATACATGATGGAATACTACACAGCCATAAAAAAGAACAAAATCATGAACTTCGCAGCAACCTGGATGGAACTAGAGTCAACAATACTGAGTGACCTCTCACAGAAACAAAGATCTGAGTATCACATGTCCTCACTCATATAGCGGACCTTGAACATCCATTGTAATACTATAGAAAAAGGACTGACAGTGGTGGGAAACTATGGGGTGAGGAAGGGAGGAGGGATTAACGGTAGTCAATATCTCTCTGGGGACGGGGAGACACCCCTTATCAACAAGGGTGCCTGAATGAAGCATATTTGTATACCTAACCCTTAACTGTACCCCACAATATCAAAATAAAAAATATTGATATATAAAAAAAAGAAAGAAAAAATGTGGGAGGTATCACTCTCCCAGACTGTATAGCTTACTCTAAGGCTGCAATAATTAAAACCGTTTGGTATTGGTACAAGAACAGGCATATGGACCAGTGGAATGGGTTACAGATTCCTGAAGCAAAATCTCAATTTCTCAACCAACTCATCTTTGACAAAGCTTTCAATAACAACCACAGGGGAGAGGAGAACCTATTCAGTAAGTGGCGCTGGAAAAACTGGCTCACCATATGCTGTAGATTGAAAGAGGACCCCTACCAATCACCATATACAAAAATCAACTCTAAATGTATCAAAGACCTAAATGTAAAACCTCAAACTATAAGACTCTTAGAAAACACAGGAGACACTCTTAACAGAAATCAGAGTAGGCAACCAATTCCTGATCAAAACCTCAGGTGTCAATGCCATAAGATATAAGGTAGACAAATGAGACCTCATCAGACTGAAAAACTTCTGCGAAGCAAAAGAAACCATCATGAGAATGAGGAGATAGAACACAGAATGGGAAAAAAAACTACTTGCCAACTGTATATCTGACAAAGGCCTAACATCCAGAATCTACAAGAGGGTCAAATATGCCAAAAGGAAAAACAACAACAAACAGCCTCATTTTAAAAAATAGGCAAAAGACATCAATAGACATTTCTCAAAAGATGGTATACAGGAACCAGCAGACACATGAAAAAGTGCTCAACCTCACTAGTCATCAGAGAAATGCAAATCAAAACCACATCGAGATACCACCTAACCCCGTGAGAATGGCCATCATTAATAAAACAAAAACACGTGCTGCAGAGGATGCAGAGGAAAAGGAACACTTCAACACTGCTGGTGGGAATACAAACTAGTGCAACCTCTTTAAAAATCAGTGTGGCCATTTCTGAAAGAACTAGAAATTGACCTTTCATATGACCCAGCAATTCCCTTTGGGAAATATGCCCAGAGGAACTCAAATCATTCTACGAAAAAGTTACCTGCACATGCATGCTTGTTGCAGTTCTATTCACAATTGTAAAAACATGGAACCAACCGTGCTGCCCATCAAAACTTGACTGGATAAAAAAATGTGGTACATATACATGATGGAATATTACGTGGCCATAAAGGACAAACATACAGACTTCAGAACAACTTGGATGAATTTAGAGTCTATAATATTCAGAGATCTATCACACAAAGAACTGAGTACCACATTTTCTCTCTCATAGTGGACCCTGAGGATTTACCATAATACTATAAGAAAGGGATTGGCAGTAGCAGAAACTGCTGGGGTGTGAGTGGAAACACAACATAAATAAAAGTATCTGATCTCAAATCAGGCAATGTGGGGACCAAAGGGAGCCCCAAACTTTACCTGTACAATGTCAACTTTTATACCTAATCCTGAATTGTATCTCACATCTGTAAAAAAAAAAAAATTAAAGAACAGAAAATGGTATTGGAAACATTGGACATCCATATGCAGATGAATGAGTTTACCCTTATCTTACACCTCATAGAAAAATAAACTCAATTTATTGATGATATAACCATAAGATCTGAAACTGTAAAATAACTGGAAAGAAACACAGAAGAAAATCTCCTTGACATTGATCTTGAAATAGACTACTTATTTATTTATTTAGTCAGTGTCTTACTCTGTCGCACAGGTTGGAGTGTAGTAGCACGCTCATGGTTGGTCACCATAGCCTCGAACTGCTGGGCTCAGTCAATTCTTCCACCTCAACCTTCCAAGTACCTGGAAATACAGGCACACAGTACCATGCCCAAATTTTTGAGTTATTGTAGAGACAAGGTCTCGCCAAGTTGTCCAGCCTTATCTTAAACCCATGGGTTCTGGCAATTCTCTCACCCCCACCTCCCAAAGTGCTGGGATTATAGGCATGGGACACCGCATCCAACTGGAATAGACTTTTTAGATATAACCTTAAAACCATAGGTCCCTCCCCCCAAAAAGACAAAAAATAGAAAACAATCAACAGTGAAGAGATAACCAATTAAATTGGCAAAATTATTTGTCAACTTTATCAAGTTGGTCAATGAACTTGATAAAATGTATCAAACTCACCAATTTGATAAAGTGTTACTACTCCAAATCTGTAAGAATTTCAAGCAACTCGATAGCAAGATAATAAATAACCCAATTAAAAAATAAATAAAGGACCTGAATGGTCAGTTCTCAAAAAAAGACATACAAATGGCTGATAGAAATTTGAAAAATTTTCAATGTTACTAATCATCAGAAAAAATGAAAATTAAACTCACAATGAGATATCAAGTCACATCAATTAAAATAGCTCTTAAAAATTGAGGGTAACAAGTGTTGGCAAAGGTATGGATAAAAGATAATTCTTGTACACTGTTGGCAGGAATGTAAATTAGTATAGCCACTTGCAAAATAGTAGGCAATATGATCAAAAATTAAAAATGGAACTACCATATGATCCAGTAATCTCTCTACTGGCTATATATCCAAAATAAACAAAATAAGTATATCAAAGAGCTATCTCTTCATTGCAGCATTATTTACATTAACCAAGGCTATGACTGTAACATGTGTTCATAAACATACCAACAAATAATAAAAATGAGACATATGCATATATGTATACATATATAATGTAATATTATTTACCCTTTAAAATAATAAAAATTGTAATTTGTGACAGTATGGATGGAACTGAAAGATTTTATACAAATTGAAATAAATCAGGCACAGAAATAAAATACTACATGATCTCTTTTATATGTAGACTCTCAGAAGAAGAGTGAAATGACGATTAACAAAGGTTGTGTGTGAGGTATGAGGAGATGTTGTTCACTGAGTAGAAAGTTTTGGTTAGCCAAGGTAATTGAGTTGTAGAAATATTGTACAGCCTGACTATTATATTTAATAATAATACATCTTATATTTGAAAATTGCTGAGTGAAGATTTTTTATACTCTCACCATTAAAAAGGGTATGTTTGTTGGATGATAGATATGTTACTTTTGATTTAATCATTCCATAATATATACATGTATAAAACACTATATTGTGTACGATACATATTTGCAATTTTAGTTGTCAATTATAATTTAACAAACTGCATAAAAATTACTGAGACTAAAGTT
Organism: Carlito syrichta; assembly: GCF_000164805.1. Taxonomy (NCBI): domain Eukaryota; kingdom Metazoa; phylum Chordata; class Mammalia; order Primates; family Tarsiidae; genus Carlito; species Carlito syrichta. The sequence goes on from NW_007251213.1 coordinate 1,096,138, forward strand.
CGAAGGCAGACAAAAAATAACATTAACTATATTTTAACAACCGGATTCCTCTTTATTCCCATACAGTTTCGAGCAAAAAAGAAACACATCATAGTAGTTCTCTGATAATAACATTGCTCCCTCTCAGTTCTGTGACAGATTGTTTGGAACAACTTTTTGATAAATAAGTTGTTTTCTACTTTTGCCCTCCTCTATAAAAAAGTTAAATATCATTTTGAGAAATGTTAACAAAATAAGTTCTATCATGCTGACTTTCTGCCTTTTGGGGAAAGGTAAGATTACCTAGAAATTTATCACCCAATTTTCTTCTTTTTAATGATTCTATTAAAACAATTCAATTTAATTTAAAAAATGATGTTTGTAAATATAGTGGATATCTAAGATGAAACAAAGATTATCAATAAACAAACACAATCAGCCAACAGAAAAACAATACATACACATATAGACGACACATTTGGGTACAATACTTTAATTTTTAAATATGAGTATTTCACAGTAATTTGCATTGCTGCAAAATTTGAACAGTGAAAGAAATTTATGTTGTCAATGCATGGTTAAGGCAAAATAGTAAAAATTGTTATATTCCTTTCACAGACAGATTAGATGAGCCACAAAGAGTATTAGAAAGATATTAGAATAGTTGAACTAGTACCAGAAATTTGAATTATAGCTCTCAATTTCACCAATGTATTATGCTACATCTAAATCTGCTTCAGAAATATCTCTAAAGATTTGAGGATGAACAGTAAAATTAATATAATCTCTTATTTACAAAGATTATGTAATAAGGAATGACTTGTAGGATTAGTTATATTTAAGGTTATATAGATACTGGAGTTCTTGACGTAATATTGTACTTCTGAGGTCTTAGGAAGAGATTTTATTTACTTCAGAGGGAGGAAGTTTAACTACTACAAAGGGTCATCTTATATTTTCAGATTTAATGTTTTTGCAAGACATTTTTAATAAGAAAAATTCTCTTGATAAATATTTAAATACGTTGCTAATATTTTTGAAAAAAAATATTTTGTTTTCTCATATACTAAACATTTAGTTATAGTGGTTAGAGAGAGTTGTGTGTTTTCTTTCGTGTTTTTGTTTTTTTTGTTTTTTTTTTCGGTCAGGATCTCCTCCTTTGCCCAGGCTGGAGTGCAGTGGCAAGCTCATGGTCACCTAGCATTAACTCACTGGGCTCAGGTGATCCTTCCATCTCAGCCTTCCAAGTAGACAGAACTACAGGTCTCACCAAGTTGTCCAGGCTGATCTCGAACCTATGGACTCAGGCAATCCTCTCGCCTTGGTCTCCCAAAGTGTGGGATTACATGCTTGAGCCACTGTAATCCCGATTCTTTCATGTATTATTAATGTTGCACTAGACACAGTCAATTCCCTAAGAGATATATGGGTATGTCAAAATAGCCCCATTAGAGTGACTTTCCACTATGTTTTTTTAATTTTTTAATTTTATGTAGTATGATAACATCTTCTAAGGGCTGTTCATTTAAATCAAAGGTCCTCAACAGGAAGCATGGAGTAGTGGAGCCAGAAGTGGGGAGTATCTGAGAAGAGAAACACCACTATCAGTATGGTACCACTTCTTTAAATTCCTTTGCCAGAGTCCCAGACATGCTAATTCTGAAACTCCAGGAGTGTACATATAGTAAGGATTGATTGAGATCAGGGAGCATCTCATCACAATTTACAGTAGGGATCAGTAAAACTTTTCTTTCAAGGACCAGATAGTAAATATGTTAGACTTATGGTCCATATGGTCTCTGATGCAATTACTCTAACCTCCTGTTGGAGCACCACAAAAGTATTTTTAGTTGGCATGAAAACGAATGAGCAGCGTGGGCTGCATTACTTGGAACTATGTAATACATATTCTTCCTAACTAACTGGCAGGATCTGATATGTGGTGTGGGTTTAATCAACATTTATTGAATTGAATTGGATGCAAAGAAATTACACTGAACTGAAATACAAAATGTTTCATGTAGAAATAAGCTGCTTAATTCACTTTATCTTTCAAATATAGGGTAAAAGCCTAAATAAGTGAATTTCTTGCATTCAAATACTGTGTGAATGAATCCTGATTTGCAACAGAGATATCTAACTTCAGCCCAGAATATTTTACTTGCTACAACACTATCTCAAGAACCCACTGGCCAATATTTTAATTTATTAAAAATGCGACCTATTTATTAAAATTTTGCTTTCTTTTTTTTTTTTTTTTACATTATAGTTCATCCCTGAATGATGTGAAGGTAAGATTTGTTGACCTCCTGTATCGTCAAAAATTCACATCTAACTCTGACTCGCCAAAAACTTAACTTCTCATAGCCTCCTGTGGATTGGAAGCCTTACTGAAAACCAAAAGTCGATTCACATGGATTGTATATCTAATGGGTATTCTATACTGTATTATTTTAATACAGTAAAATACGGAAAATAAAATGCCATTAAGATACTTATAAGGAAGAGAAAATATATTTATGATTTATCAAGTATAAGTGGGCTATCACAAAGCTTTTCACTTTCATTGCATTCACATTGAGTAGACTGAGGAGGGGAAAGAAGAAGGATTGGTCTGCTGTTTCGGGGATGGCAGAAACAGAAGAGGTAGAGGAGGTGGAGGGGGAGGCAGGAGAGGCAGGCACACTCAATGTTACTGGTGCTGAAAAAAATTCACATGTAAGTGGACCTAAACTGTTCAAATTCATATTTTTCAAGGGTAAACTGTCCATGTACATAATTCTAAACAAACCTGAGAACATCATTTTGAGAACAGTGATTTTGAAATTAAATGTTAAAAGATATACCTAACTGATAAGACATAGTGAAGAAAATGCTAAAATTTGCTGAGTCAATATATCTTTTTTTTGTTTTTTTTTTGAGTTGGAGTCTCACTCTGTCACCCAGACTGGAGTGCAGTGGCCGCTCCCGGCCACCGCAGCCTCGACCTGCTGGGCTCCGGCGATCCTTCCGCCTCAGCCTTCCGAGTAGCCGGAATTACAGGCGCGCGCTACCACGCCCAGCTAATTTTTGATTTATTGTGGAGATGAGGTCTCGCCAAGTTGCCCATGCGGGTCTCGAACCCACGGGCTCATGCTATCCACTCACCTCAGCCTCCCAAAGGCATGGGATTACAGGCTGAGCCACCGAGCCCAGCCTATATATCTTTTAATGAATATACTAAAATAAACAAATTTTGAAAAACTACTAAATATGTATATATCCATTTACAAGTTTAATTAATTCATTTATTTGTTGGTGCTTATTAAACAAACGTAATTCTATCTATTATGTTTAAGGTTGTATCATAAGTATCAGGAGTTTAATGATGAAAATAAGAAGTGCAGGTCTTTGCTTTCATAGAGTTAATACACTATTGGAGAATCAAACAATACAAAGTTATTTGGTTTCTTGTGTGTTAGACACTTTGATAAATATTTGCATGCATTTTATTTGGTATAACAGTATGAGGTTTAACTTGTATTGATTTTGAGCATCAAATAATTTAAAGCATAGCATATGGAGCATGGGCACACACACATATAGATATGTGTCTTATAAAATTATTAATGGGGCAACCAACTCCTCTGGATCCCTCCCAGTGTGGAAGCTTTTCTGTCCTCTCAATAAGTCCTGCTTTCAAAAAAAAGAAAATAAAACTGATTAATGTAAAGATTTTTAACACATAGACCCTAATACGAGGAAGGACCCCCAAAACACAGACTTCACTTATAAAAAGTTGTGTATTTACTCTTACATGTTTAAACTTCAGTCACCTTCAAAGAAATCTCTGTTTGATTCAATACACTATTGAAACACACGGGAAACAAACAAAAAATTACTCAGGCAAGATCAAGTGAATAGGGAGGGTGGGGCACAGGGATCACACTATTTTTTGTCAAAAACTGCTGAACAAGCAGCTCAATGTGGGCACGTGCATTGTCATGGTGTAAGAATGAGTCATCTGCTTGCCATAATTCAGGACATTTCTTCTGCATATTGTGACAAAACCCTCTCAAAACTTCCAGGAAAAAACTGTTTGACCATTTAATCCAGAGAAGCAAATTCTCAGTTCATTACAAGTGGTCTGTCCTCCAAAAGATAATTCTGGGGCTTTTGTGGGGGGGAGTCCCCCATTATATAACATTGAAATTTGTAGTATAAATTATTATGCATACCAGTTTACTTGCTTTTTGATTTATAATATCAAGTATTTGAAGGATGAAATATAAAACAAATAGAAAATATTCCTATCTGTATATCCAGCAGACCATCTTTCTATCCACCTAAACAAGTTTCAGCAGTAGACAGTAATTTGAGATATGTTTTCATGTTCACTATTGTATAGCCTCAAGAAGCACATGTACTGATTTCCTTTTGGGACTTTGATGATTAATTAAGTGATATTTCCTCTACTAAGAGTTTAAACCATAATCTCACATTACCTGGAAAACACAGACTTTGGAATTTGGATTTTTCATTTAGAAATTGGAGTAAAAAACATCGCTTTTAATAAACTTATATGAGGGTTGGTACAGGTTTTTAAATATTGGCATGGCACATAGTTACTGCAAAATAAATTTAGTTTTACTTATCCTTATATTATTAAGTATAAAATTGGATGTGTCATTCTGACTTGATAGTTGAATGAGATCATTTGTGGACACACACATGTAAAACATTAACTACTGAAAAATGAAGTTTCCCTAGTTTGTTTATTCATAAAATCTCCTCTTTGTAATGCACTTATTCTGCATTTGAATTTTCTTCGATGTTTAGTAGGCTATTATAAGCTTTTTCCTAATGCTTTAAATGAAAATTTTTATACTTAATACATTTACCATTTGCAATGGGAAACTTGGTGTTTCAAAATATATAATTTTCTTCTTTACCTCTCATATTGACATTTTCTCTGCTTATACAGTTTCTCAAACACTGTTCAATTTTTACAAAAAATTTCTGGACCAGGCCAGTTTCTAAAAAGGAAGGTCATTAGCTATTTTGACTATAGAAAATTTCCGTCTATAGACACTGCATTAGGATTTTCAAATTCTTCAGTCATACACAATTTCAGAATTTGATTATCTTAATTTTCAGTTACACATTGAAAATTCTGTATGCCTTAGCATATAATAGTTCTAAATTTAGAAAACTTTTAAAATCTTCCCTTATAGTTATAAATTACTTTATGACACAGACATACAACTTAATTATTATAATTAATCTTCCATACTATATAATACTATACACATTATAATGCTCATTTAATCAACTATTAATTTTATAATCATATCACAATATATGTCTTTATGGAACTGACTTCAATAAAACATAGAAAGTAAGCATGCCCTGTCAAGAGTCCCATAGTCTTACAACAATACATACTTTTCTTCATACAATGCAACAGTTATAGTAAAACATTTTTTGGCAGCTCGGTGTCATCTACATATCTGTTCTCTATATGAGTTGTACTTTTTGTTGGTTCCACAGAGGATAGGATTGACCCTCACCCAAATGTAGTGTGGTGTTGAGATGAACATATATCAAGATATTATGATAAAATTTCTTACAATATATTGAGGCTTTCTGGTAGGAGTAGGGGATGCTCCCAAACTAGTGCAAACATTACTTGAGCTAAAGAATGGGCAATTGGCACGTGTGTGTGTGTGTGTGTGTGTGAGTGTATGTGTGTGTGTGTGTGTCTGTGTGTGTGTAGGATAGACGGTGAGGCTTAGGTCAGGGTTCTCATGCACTATTTGGGTTTGTTTTGTTTGAACTTCCCTGTTGGAATCAAGGGGTAAGCATCTGGACTATTTTAAAAACTTGTACAGATGTGTGGCAAAACCAAAATGATGATATTTAAAAATTGTCAATGGTCAAACATTCAAAATTAAGTCAGATTCTTTTTCACTCTTAATTTTCTAATTTGAACTTGTATAAGTTTGAGGCTCACAGGCTGAAATCAGTAAGAAAGTTTAATGTGCTACTGAAAGTCTTGTGCAAAGAGCCTAGCATTTTATATTTTGTAAATTGGTATCTGTACCTTGTTCACTATCAGTGATGCCTTGAAGTCTGAATAACATAAGGTGTGTCTTGTATTGTAGCTTTAGGATGTGTAGAGATGTGTGTGACTTTGATTTCTATTTTTGGATGTCTGTAGGGCAAGAAATTACCAGAGTTCCATATTCCAAAGGGTGACAATACATTTTAAATTTCCCTAAAACTAACCACCCAATGAAAATTAAGTGTAATTTTCTTATTTAATGCTTATCTTTTAATACATAAAGACTGATAAATAAAGAATAAGTTTTATAATCTTTGCTTACACACACACACACACACACACACACACACACACAGACAGACACAAAAAGGGTGGCAAAAAATGTATACATTTAAAGAAAGGAAAAAATGTATTAAAATTATAATTTCAGTATTTACCAATAACAAATATAATACAGGTCACATTTGACCTCTGCATTTACAAGAGGTGCTCAAAGTGGTTACCATCAACTTCCATACACTGCAGATTGTGGTGAACATCTCTTAATATCTCTTAAAATATGTGTCCATTTTTGGCATCCCCAGTACATGCGGGAGGAACCCCCAAAATTGAATTTATTCATACAAAATTGTGGGTTTATTCTTACATGTTTAAACTTTAGTTACAGAGTACTCTCTATTTCATGCAATACACCTATCAAGACACTTTTTCTACTGCTCAAAATAGTTTTTGAACTCAACAAACTTGATTCATTTTAGTACTTTTACCATTTTGTATTTCACTTCTTCCACATGGGCAAAGCATTTCCCTTTGAAGACTTTTTTTTTTCATATGAGGAAATAACAATAAAAGTCTCTTAGAGGGCATCTAGTGAATAGGGAAGGTGAGGCATGGGGGAATGTCATTTTTGGTAAATCACCAATAAGAAATCAGCAAATTTGTTGAAAGAATCTCCAAAAAATAAGCCAGATACAGTGGCTCATTCCTGTAATCCCAGCACTTTGGGAGCTGAAGAGAGGGGTTCAAGATCACCCTGGGCAACCTGGAAAGACCTCTTCTCTACAATAAATAAAAAACTTAGCCGTCCGTAGTGATGTGTGCCTGTAGTTCCATCTACTTGGAAGGTTGAGGCAGAAGGATAGCCTGAGCCCAGCAGGTCTAGGATGTAGTAGCCATGAGTGTGCCTCTGCACTCCAGCCCGGGTGACAGAGTGAGATTCTGACTCAAAATACAATACAATACAATAAAATAAGATTCAGTGAAGCCTAACACAGCCTCTCACATCAGCGTTCACTGATGTTGATGGGTTCCTAGAACACTTACCTAGTGGAGAAACTTGTCCTACAAGGGGTCCACCCTCCAAAAATAATTCTGTTTTGGGGGTCATATATATATGCGAATGTATATGGACAGAGAGAGAAGGCAGGAGAGAGGAAAAGAGGGAGGGGAAGAGAGAGAGAGAGAGAGACCCTACCATGTACCAGGCATTGTTGGACACACTGAGTTCAAATGAAAAGTATATATAACTTTATAACAAAAGTTTATATTTAAAATTATTTCAAATATTTCAGTAACTTGGATGGACTTACAGTCCATAATAATAAGTGATCCATCACAGAAACAAAGAACTGAGTATCATATGTTCTCACTCATAAGCAGATCTTGAACAATTATCATAATACCATAAGAAAAGGAATGACAATAGTGAGAAACTGCCAGGGGTGGGGGAAATTGGCAGTAGTGGGAAATGGTCGGGTGGGGGCACACCTCATCAACAAGGGTATCTGCATAATGAACATTTATATACCTAACTCTGAATTGTACCCCACATCTTTAAAACAAAAAAAATTTTAAAAAGAGACATTTATACATTGTTCTTAGGCTGACATAATGTATCTGTGTGCAAATACATCATGCTTTATTTAGACAAATATTAACTGTAATAAATATATTAACAAGACCATATGTTCACATATTAAGTCATTTACATATTGAATTTCTATAATTAAATTATGAAGCATACCTATATATTAAGCTGTTATTACCCATGATTTTGTAGGTCAAAAATAAACCTGATCAGTTCAGTCATTGTCAAAGTGGGTGTATGGGGCATAAGTTAATTCAGTGGTTTGACCCAAAGCAGGAGGTCAAACCAGGATTAAGTTCAAGTTGAAAAAAATGGGAAGCATTCAGGGTCAATATAGTAAAATCAAGAATGTTTCTCAACTAAAAGGACTTCTAAGAACAAGTCAATGTTAGAACATGAAAGGATCAATACCGGGGTTCAAAAAATAGTGTTGTATTAACCATTCTACAAAAAAATGCCTGCACATGTATGTTTGTTGCAGCTCTATTCATATTAGCAAAAACACGGAACCAACCATGCTGCCCATCGAAGCTGGACTGGATTAAAAAAAATGTGGTACATATACACAATGGAATATTATGCAGTACAAAGAAGGACAAACATATGGACTTCACAGTAACTTGGATAGATTTAGAGTCGATCATATTCAGTGTTCTATCACAGAAACAAAGAGGAGAGTGCCATACGTTCTCACTCATAAGCAGAACTTGAACAATTATAATACTATAAGAAAGGGATTGGCAGTAGTGGAAAACTGTCAGTGGAGGAGGGGTGCGATTGGCAGTTGAGGGAAACTGCTAGGGAGGGAGGGGCACACTTCATCAACAACCTGCATAATCAACATTTTTATTCCTGACTCTGAATTGTACTCCACATCTTTATAATACAAAAAGAAACACACAGAAAAGATTCTGTCCAGATATTTAATTTTAAAAAATTTGCATTGATAATAATTAGATATAAAATGTGTATATACTCACATACTCCATATGCTGAAGGTTTCCATTTTCTCTATGAAAACCTTATAACATTCAAACAGGTCATTTGTTATTTCTACTTTGATGACTGTCTAGTAGATGCATTTAAAATAAAATTGTGATGATTGACTATAGCATTAACAATCAAAAAGTGCCTTCTTGACATAATTCTATTTGAACTAAAGGATTTAATGCCTCTTATGAAGTTTCTTGGCTAAGGGAAGCAAATATGAGATAATTCAACTCTAAAATAACAACTGGCATTAAAGACTAGCTTTCCTGCTTGGATGCAGAATATTTTGATTGACGTTACAGTCAATTCAATCATGAAATAGCTTTCAGCTGTTTTATGTTCCTGCTCATTCAAGTAACTACTTCTCTCAGATATTTATAGTAAATAGAGTTCTTGAGCACTTAGTCCCTTATAGTCACTGAGAAGAAGGCAATTGGATTTTGGTAATTAATAGTTAACAAAACTGTTACAAAGTCATTTTAGATGTATTTTATTTATTTTTGTGTATTACCATTTCCTTTTCTATCTTCATTTAAAAGGTATTGAAGGAAAAACTAATGGTATATTTCTGATAATTTACCTCTATTGATATTACAAATCCTGCTGTCAGTTTGACAGTAATCCTCCTTAGCATGAATGATTCAAGCAATTTCTTATAACAGTAACATATTGCAGCAAGATTTTAAACCAAAACATTAGCTGAAAATCTTTGTTTTTCTAGATGAGTAAGAACATTTTAAAAGATAAAAATTAATGTTTTGGGATCTGAGGTGAAACATAAGGTGTACGAATGGCCCATAATATTGTGAGAAGGAACAAGGTCAGCCATGTAAATTAACAAGGAAGAGATTTATGATGAGACATTAAACTTGGCAAGCAAATAGACTACCTAAAATCTATGATGATCAAAGGCAGCACTAGTAGGGATTGGTTCAAGACTGAAGGTCTTAGTACCTGAATTATTGAATCTAAATCAATTCTGAAAATACCAATGCATCATACTGTGAAAATTACTTTTCTAAACTTATCGCAGATAAGTTTCTTTCTGCTCTTAAAATTTAACCATTGCTTTCTGAAAAAAAATGACACAATTCACACACACACGTATGCTTGTGTGTATATATGTTATATATATATTACTCCATACGAAGCAAAGTAACTTAAATACCATAAATGCTTAACAAATGGTTTGATATTAAATTAAATTTACTTTCTATTAAAAGTGGCAGGAACTGAATAATAATATCCCAGTTATAACTCCTCACCTAAGACATAGCTGGAAATAATAATTTTAGTTGATTAAGAACCATTGTTACAAAACACAAATACACACATAACTTATATTATTCCAAAACACTGCAGGATAGTAAAAGCCTCTTAAACTGCACTTAGTTCTATCCAATTAGCAATATTCGTAAACTATTCTAAGTAGAATTATTAAACTTAGTTCAAAGTAGACTATTCCTTATTTAATCTATAACTTGGAGAGAGGGAAAATAAAATGACTCATAAATTTCATTCAAGTGTGAAGCCACAGAAATTTAGCTGTCATGCTTAACAGTCCCAACACCCTACATTTCTACTGGAAGATGGAACAAGCAATTAATGTCAAATACCTTATATCAGCTAGATGTTAACAGCTAGTACAATTTCACTAAAGTTAAATTTGAGGTCCTGAGAATAATATCTAAGTTAGGCACGTCCAGCAATTCCAATATACCCTTATAACACCATATTTATTATATCCATTATAATGTGTGCATAACATGATGCACAATCATCACTCACAGTGACAGTTTCTCCACCTTCTATCTTCTCTTGTAACCAAAGACTTGTGTGTAAAAACTTAACAACTTTATCAGTAACTCACTATCACCTACATCCAACCAGTTATACGATCTTAAGACTTGCTATCAAAGGGAAAACATAACATAACCATCTAAATGGTGCCATATTTACAAGAAAGCACTTGTGGCATCAATTTTTTGGCTTCATTGTTGCTTCACTAAAATCAAAAATTATCTTTCAAAGAGAGTACCACCAATTCTCTCATGTCTCATACAAGCTAAGAAACTTTTCTCAGTTGTCTACCTTAAATCTAAGAGAGGCCTCCAGTTAAGCCTTTAATCCTAACTATTCCTCCTTGCTTTCTCTCCAGTGTTTTCTTTGAGAAATTTTTATTACTATTTTACTGAATTTTGTTAATAATATACATCAAGGCTATGTACAAGTTTTTCAGCCTAAATTTACAAAAAATTTCAATTTTGTTAAATTTTAATTATGTTTAAAATAATTTTGTCTTCAAGAAGGACAAACATATGGACTTCATAGCAACTTGGATGGATTTAGAGTCTATCATACTCAGTGATCTATCACAGAAACGAAGAACAGAGTACCATATGTTCTCACTCATAAGCAGACCATGAACAATTATTATAATTCTATAAGAAAGGGATAAGCAGTAGTAGGAAACTGCCAGGGGAAGGGGGGTGGGATTGTGAGTTGAGGAAAACTGCCAGGGGAGGGGAAGGCACATCTCATCAACAAGGTACCTGCATAATGAACATTTGTGTATCTACCCCTGAATCATACCTCACATCTTTAAAATAAAAAAAGACATTAAGATATATTATTTTAAATATTAAGGTCATAATATCTGTTAATATAGCTTTTCATTACTTTTATAAGACAAACATGTTCCCCAGAAGTTTCCTGCTTCTTTGACATTACATATATATATATGTAATGAATTGTGGTGCCTCCTTTTACATCATTACCCCCAAAGGATTACTCCATATGAAGCAAAGTAACTTAAATACAATAAATGCTTAGCAAATTGTTTGATATTAAAATGGTTTTTTATTTTAAATGGCAGGGATTGAATAACCATATGCAATTGGATTTGTCAATAATATATACAGATTGTTGTTATATTAAATTTGGCATATGCTAGCCCTCTTTCAGTATAACAAATAAATATAACACTAAAATGAAATAAAATAGAACATAAAATATACTTTTTATTTTATAAAAGGCTTCAATAGTGAGCATACCACTGCATAGATGTTCATAGTACCTAAAAAAAATCTACAGATTTAATGCAATCCCTATCAAACTAGCATAATTTTCACAAACCTAGAAAAGGCAACACTAAAATTCCATATAGAAGCAAAAAAGAGTCCAAGTAGACAAATAAATCCAAAGGAAAAAAGAGAATGCTGGAGGGATCACATTTCCAGTCTTCAACCTTTACTGCAATGCTACAGTAACCGAAATAATATGGTGTTCATATAAAATATAAAAAGTAGATACATAGACCAATGGAACAGAATAGAGAACCCAGAAATAAAACATTGATCTACAACCAACTCACCTTTGACAAAGCAGACACGCACAAACACTGGGGAAAGGACACTCTCTTCAACAAATGGTGCTGGAAAAAACTGGCTAACCACATGCAGAAGAATGAAGCTAGACCTGTAATTATCACCATATACAAAACTTAACTCAAAGTGGATTAAATATTTAAATATAAAATTCCAAATTATAAAAATCTTAGAAGAAAACCTGGGAAATACTCTCTTGAACATCAATCTAGGCAATACGGTCATTACAAAGCCCTCCAAAGCAAGGGCAGTGAAAACTAAAATACACAAATGAGACCTTATCCAGTTAAAAAAGTTTCTTCACAGCAAGAGAAATTATCACCAAAATAAAGTGACAACCCACAAAATGAGAGAAAAACATGGCAAACTAAGCATCTGAATCTATAAGGGACTCAAAGAAATCGACAAGACACACACACACACACACACACACACATACACACACACACACACACACATACACACACACACCATTAAGAAGTGGAACAAGAACATGGACAGACACTTCTCCAAATAAAACCTACAAGTGGCCAACAGACATATGAAAAAATGCTCAACGTCACTAATGCAAATTAAAACTACATTGAGATACTCTCTTAACAAATCAGAATAACTATCATTAAAACATCAAAAAAATCAGATGTTGGCTTGATTACAGAAAAATGGGAATGTTTATACACTCTTGATGGGAATGTAAGTCAGTTCAGCCCCTTTTAAAAGCAGTGTGAAAATTGTTCAAAGAACTAAACATAGGTCTGCTATTCAACACAGCAATACCACTTCTGGGTATGTACTCAAAGAAGCATAAATTATTCTACCAAAAAGACCCCTGCACTATGTTTATTGCAGGACTATTAACAATAGCAAAAACATGGAACCAGTCATTGGTGGTGGGCTGTATAAAGAAAATATGGTTGGTATACATCATGGAATACTACATAGCCATTATAAAAAAGAATGTGCAAATCATGTTATTTGCAGCAACAAAGATGCAACTAGAGACCATCATTCTAAGTGATCATTTTATTTTCACAGAAACAGAAAACTGAATACCACATTTTTCCACTTATCAGTGGGAGCTAAACACTGGGCATACATGGTAACAAGAATGAGAACAACAGACACTGGTGTCTACTAAAGGGAAGAGAGAGGGCGGGGGTGGTTGAGGCTTGAAAAACCATGTATTGGGTACCATGCTTACCACTTGGGAGGCCAGCTCAATAGAATCCTTAATCTCAAAATCATACTGTATATCTATGTAACAAACATGCACACTTAGAATTTTAATCTAATATGAAATAAAAAATAAAATGCAAAAAATAAAAAAATGAAGAAATAAAAACAATATCCACATGTGAATCTACAAAAACAAAAATCTAAAAATTTTCGAATAAAAATGATCAAACACAATATTTTTCCATTAATGAAACAAAAAGAATGATTTATAATTAGAAAATGAGCTAATGGCAAATTATCAAAGTACTGAGAATTTCAACCAGGATTTTTCAACTTATAGATTAATAAGTATTTATTAAATATTTTCAAAAACATGTAGTAATGGTAAAAACAATAGCTATTTCACTCTCTTCAATGTAAACAGCTATAGCTACATATGTGCACAGCCTAATAAATTGTTTAGAAATCCAAAATTCACATAATTAGACTAAGAATGGATTGTGAATTCTAATATTTTTTTGCAAACTTGCCTTATGTTGATTTTTTTTACAGCATATCCTTTGTTTTTCTTGCATTCCATAGTTATTTACATCGAAATATATGTGATTGGGAAAATGTCTTATATTTAATTTAATTGATCTTATATGATAAAATAATACTACTTGTCAGATTGTGTAATGCACCTATAGTTATTTTAGAGAAAGTTCACATGACACTCATAAATAATATTTGGTTATTTTCAATAGACAGAAAAGTAAAAAATATGGAATATTTCTGACTATTTTTTCCATAGGCTATAATTGTATTGGTCAGACCAATATGCAGTTGAAACTCTCAACTAGCTCCGCAAATTAAAAAATTGAGATTTTTTTTTACATACGTCATTTTAATCTAATTTTCTCAGGAAACCGATTCCAATGTATCCAGGGATTACCATGCAAATGAACCACAAAGATGATTATTTCTAATAACCTAGAATCCTATTTCTTTAAGGTTATTTTTCTCACTTTTAGTCATCTTCTCATTTTTATTATGTCCTACATTTTTCATGACAATGAAACTACAACTCTCCATAATCAGTTCTGAACCTTCAGTTTTTCACATACCACTTCTATATATCCAGCTCAATTCTTCTAGTTCTCCAACTCCATAAGTACTTTAAACATCCAGGAACATTAACTCATGGATCCAACCACTTTTTACTATCTTTCACCCAATCATACCTTCACTTTTCTCCTTCCTTAGTATAAGTTTCATGATCAATCACGTTTTTCATACTATACCAATTCCCTAGTTTCTTAGTCACTTTATTTTAGGCTCTTAATAAAGGCTTATTTAAAGGCAAATCTCTGCTTATATCTTGTATGCACTAAAAGTGGCTGAAATGTGACATTAATGTCACATACAACGATGCTGACTCGTTGGTTTCACTTTAAACGCATGATTCACAGATTTAAGTGGGCTCACAATGCTTCATTCTATAGTTCCTAAGTTTATGCGCTCTCACACTCTCCCGCTAGGATGTAATTTTCTCCTCTTGCTTCAAACTTCAAATACCTACTGTACTCTCCTCATTCTAAAATGATGGCTTATTTTCTCTGTTTACTAGGAAAGTACTTGTAATTAGAAAGGGACTTGTCCAGGTATTCACTACTACATCCACTGACAAACTTCTTCTATGCACATCTTCTATCTTCTCTTTCACTAATGGGGAGAACTACTCAGTCCTTTTAGCTATGGACTAGTCTTGATCCCATGCAGTAAAGCTTCTATATCTTGACAAGTCAAGAATATTGCTCTAGCAATTCTTCTGTCTCTCATATACCATTGATTTTTTTTCCTATTCCATTGAAATATATTCCAGAGAATAAAATTCTACACCCTTAAAATACACAAAACCCCAACTTGATTCCTCATCTTTCTAGAGCCATCAGTTTTCCTCTACTCTTTATAGCAATCATTAAAGAAAAGAAAATTAATAGAAATTACGAAAGTATTTCTACTGATTTACCGATGACTTCAAGTTACTAACTCCAATGATTCTTTTTAAGCCTCCATCACTTGACCTAAAAATAATATTTGTTAGAGTCAATAGCTCTATTTCTCTTTGACATTTATGCTTAACCTGTTCTTCTAGATCAAAATTATGCTTAATTTTCAGGCACTTTTTGTTCCCTATGTTTTTCTTGCTTTTGAATGCTAGAATGCCCCAGAAGTCAGTCTTCCAGTTATTCTTTTTTATGGCTGTGAATATGATGGTAGATCTAAAATTTATTTCTCCATTTATACTATCTTGACTTATGTACCCATTTGTAGATTTAATATCTTCTTTGTATATTTATTTGACATCTCAAACTTAACTAGCTAGTTTGACATCTCAAACTTAACTAGGTTTTTGTTGTTGTTGTTTTCTCAAAACCTAGTTTTCTCACAGGTTTCTCCACTATGATATAGGTTACTCATTTTTTTCAGTTGCTCAGGCCAAAGACTTAGAGTCAATCTTGAATGATTTCTTAAAAACATATCCACATATGATTCTTCAGTATGTCCTGTTTTTCCTCCAACCTTTAAATAACATCTAGAATCTGCCCACTTTCCACCACCAGATTGTTATCAACCTGAAGCAAGTCATCATGCATGTTTATTGTTTAATTGTTATAGCTTTCTAATTCGACAACCTGTTTCATTCTATTCCTCAATTAGTCTACTCATAAAGTTGAGATTGGAGAAATATGTTATATTTTAAATCAGGCATATCACTTGTATAACTCAGCATTCACTCAGAAGGCAGAAAGAAAGCGCACAGTAACTTTACAAAAAAGTTTAATATAAAACTTTACATATATCAGAAAGTTAGAGTAATGAAGATTTGGCAAATAAGAAGTACAAACAATTCCGTATGAGAATAGCAGATATAAAAACCAACCAGTACTCCTAAATCTGAAATTAAGCAATAGATGAAGATTGTACCTCCTTCACCCCAGAGCTGGGATTAATATCTTTTTGAACCGGGCATGCCCATGACTCACTAGATGCTAGAGAATTCTTTTGATGAAGATGTAAGCAAAGGAAGAAATAATAATAAAATAACAGTATAATCTAAAATTCTCAATAGTGGCATTGAAGATAGTGATTAAATGTACAGATTTCTATTGTTACACTTTGTGTCTTATAATGACAAATTAATGTAGAAATGTAGAAATAATTGTTCAGCCCTGTTTGATAATGCCACCTCACAGTTTGTGTGTAACTGTGCTAATAGAATTGCCATTAATTTCAGTAAGATGACTTATTTGATGAATGAACTCAGTTGATTTGAATATATAAATCACCAATTTGTTTTGACGTCATTGGTTTTATGAGTTTGTAATTATTTATTATTTTCCAGAAAAAAAAAAAAGGCATGTAGCGTTATTAGCAAAGATCTTAGCGAAAGACCAAACAGTAAATCAATGCAAATTAATATTTATGATTTCATAAAATATAAATGTGTATACACATACGTCCATACATAGACACATATTTATACATCTATAGTTCTCTCTATGTATATATATATATAGTTCTATAGAGAGAGAATGTGTGTATATGCATATAAATATATATATGAAGCCCACAAATGTATAACATTGGTACTTTAATTTATTTTTTAATTTGTTAAATGACTTTAATGCAAGTATTCTTTTCTTTTCTTTTTCTTTACCATAAAAGTATAAAATGTCTGATTTGAAAATGGTACCTTTAAAATTAGTTTAAAAAGAACCCAGTAATATTACCTGAAAGTTACAACTTAGCACATATTCACATGTTAACTTTCACACTAAGTTCCTACCAACATAAATGCTGTGTATGAATGTATACTATGAATAAAGAAATTAAATACAGATTCAGAGTAGCACAAAATGTTATGATTCATTTTATGTACATTGTTAATAAATAGGTACTATTTGTAAAGCTAATTCCAGAACAACTCTTTGTAATAAACAAGTCCAATGTTAAGTACCAAATCCACTTTTTTTAAATTGTGAAGATACTCATTTATTAATACACATATGTATTACAGAGGTTTTCAACTATGAAAATAAACTCTTCCAAAATAATCAAGTTTGTGTATTTGTTAGATTATTATTAGCAAAATATATAATGTCTTGAAATAAAAATATAACTTCATATAATACACCTGTATTTATACTGTATATAATACCTACCTTAGGTAAAGATTCTGTCAGATAATATGCATATATCTATGCATATTTGTGTAATATGATTTAAAGCAATTTATGAATATTGCCTATTTACAATGGGCAAGTTATGCAAAACTTTTTTAGTAATGAGATTGGCCTGTTGAAAGCAAAAACCTAATATCTAGCTTAAAATATATATTTATAAAATATTAAATTTAATAAATAAATACCAAAAACAAGGAGTACCATTTAAAAACATGTAATAGAAAATATTTTTAAGGTAAAAGTCATGGGGAACAAAATATGTATTCTAAAATCCTGCATATTATGTTTCTTATTTCCAAAAAGTTCATGTTACACTATGACATTTTCTTCTAATTTGCTTACAATTTTCTATAGTTGCCCCAAATCCTCAATTATTTTTATTTTAATGGATATAGACATTTCCATGTTATCTTTCAATGAAGCAGTAAAGGAAATGCAGTTCAGATCTCAACTTCTCAGGTTTTTAGAGCCTGCCTTTAGGAAATATCTTTGTTGTTCTGAAACTCATTTTTCTTGACTCATGAAAAGAGCATAGACAGTAACATATCTTTTGTAGAGTTTTCTAAACATAATATATGAAAAAGTAATAAAAGTAGTTGTGGCATAACAAGCACACAAATCAATTGTGTCTATTATAATTTGTACACTTGTGTAACATTTTATTTCAGAGACAAAACACTTTACAATTATTTTTGCTGAGAATTCTATATTAATAAAAGACATGTACTCAGAGACTATCATGTTATAAAGAAGTATAAAAAAGAGAGGAATCATGATATTAAATTTTCTACTGGGTCATCAATCAATCCATAATATTACTTTTGCATTTACTAAAACAAGCAGTAAGGTAAAATATGCCAGTGACTGTGTAGGAACAGAGTATCATGACTTGTTTCCAGAAACTTAGTTGCTATCCCCAGCAGTGAATGCTCAAAATAAGCTTATTTATAAAATACATTTAGTGATTTGTGAGAATATTTTTGTAAAATAAAATGTGTTTCTACTTACATGATGATAGCACTAGCTATATAAAAATGGCAAAATTTAGACACATCATGCTTTTATATCTTATAAATACACAAAGCAAACCACATAAAGCAATAAATAGATGATACTTATATTACTTAATATGTACCAAGTCATTTTCTAAATTCTTTACCTACATAAACTCATATACTGTTTACTACAGTTCAATTAGTTAGGTATATTAGCATGCCCGTTTTGCAGAAGAGAAAATTGTATCAAAGAACGTCTAAGTGAAGGGTAAAAAGCTCATGTGGCTAGGAAGCAGTCAAGCAGTATCCCACTAACGACTACCTTCAACCACACATATCATTACTTTTTACACAAGCAAAATGCTAACTCCTCAAAGGAATCATATAGTAAATCTCCTTCTCCTTTTCTGTCTCTTCCATCTCCTCTCTTCTTTCTTTGTACTTTTTAACATTTAAAATTATTTACACTTTCAATTACAGTAATGTCTAATGAGCTGACATTAAAATTCTTTTTTAATTCAATGTTAACTGAAAAAAAGCAACACAATTGCAATACTAGGTATTATTAGGTATAATTATGTACGATGCCAATTATGTATTATATGCATAAGATATTTACATTGGAGGCCACTTACTATAGCATATAGAGTATGGGTTGAGTTAAAATATTGACTCTACCAGGTGTTCACTGTGTGAACTTGAGTGAGTCATGAACTCTCTGAGCCTCAATTTCCTGAGCTGTAAAACTCAGATAATAATAGTACAATGTTATGAGATTACTGGATAAAAACTATAGGCAAATGTTTTGCAAAATTTAAAGTATGTGTATATTTGTTATCATCTTGTCATTATAATAATGTTATGAAGCCCATACTGGGGAACAAAATAACCAGCAGGGCTATCTGATAAAGAAAGCAGTATCTTATTCTTGGAACCACATTGTGAAGTCACTTGAATTATAAGTTACAGAACTCTATGGTATCATGCACTCTGTGCATTTTTATTGTCTTCATAAAAAATAAGAGAAATATGGGGCACAGTATAATATTCATAGCTGCTGTTTGCAAAACACCTTTCAAAAGACTGAATTTCTTTTTATTAGGATGTGATCCTTAAAGTAGTAATCATGAAAAACTTAATATTTTTTAACTTGGAAGGAGCTTAAAGGAATAGTTGTGAGAAATACATTCTATCTTCCCCAAAGTTGTAAAAGCATAGTGTATTAATTTCTGAGTGAGATTTAACATATTAAATCAACAGAACATTTATCAGAAAATCAGAATTCTGTATTTGTGAATACATAAAAGCAGGCTTAACCATAAAAATTCTCACAACATGTTGTTGTTATCATGTTCACTACAAATATACACATTAGATTCAGTGATAAACTACAAGTAGAATTCATTCACTCAATTGCTTTGGAAAATTTCAAGTAGACTACAATTTTGCCATTCAACATTTCTCTTTTGGTTATAATAAGCATTATTAATAATAAGGCTTCAGTAGAAAAAGAAATTTCAGGCGGGACCCATGTCTCTGGAGAAAATGATAGAGTATTCTTGTTCACTAGTGATAGAAATTTGGCCTGTGGGGATGCTCATTTGACAGGTCTGCACAAGACATTATTGCTTCAATATTTATATCTCTATTTTTCTGTGTCTAATTTAATGACTCATTTAACATGCTTGTAATTCCTGAGATAATATTGAAAATCTGTCTCATAATTATGCCTCATTTCTTACATGGTATTTAAATTCTAGGCCATTACATATTACTGATCTACCGAGGTTTTAACTTGAAACTTAGCTCCCTATTGACTAAAATGAACTAATGCTGAATATTTATTTAGCATACTACAGGGATTTTTAAAAATTTTTTCAAAGTATAAATTATCAATGAATGGTCTCGGTATTGTACAAACAAAATGGTGGTAAAAGTATCAATAAACTCTGGAGACAGAGAATTGTCTCTGAAAGTAAGTCCTTGTCTAGAACACATTTTGTTAAATAACTACATTTTAGAATTCTCTTTAGATGATATGTGTACTTTGTTGATCTAAGGCACCTGAGCTAGCATTACCTCCTTGACCCAGAAGCCAATTAAAAAGCAGTCTAGGTTGTAAAGATAACATTCTCATTTCACATATGCCCTTTGGAAGACAAGAGTCAATTAAACTTCTCCATTGCTCTAAGAAGGACTGTGTTTGACAACAGTGTTACTTACACCTTTACAAAAATTCAAAAAGGCAGTATTCTTTGCTATCCAATATTGTTACAATATTTTAATCATAAATGTATTAAAAATACTTTTGCAAAATTTTAGTTTTATTCAAAAATCTGTTTGTTTTTTCTTCAAAAGATGAACTTCACACAATCCTCTAGAGGCAACTTTAAAATTTAAAAATGTTTACTTTAGAAAAAACTATTTTAAAATGGTCCTCCTAACATCAAGCTTTAATGATATTCAGAATAATGAGTTTACCTAAGTCTACACTGAACATTTTAGCAGAGTCTGCTTCCATATATTTCCACATATTTCTATCTATTTTATTAGAAAACAAAAATCTGAATTAATTAAGCTACAATGAATGGCAAAGTATTACAGTACCGAAAGCCACAAAGCAGGGACTGATTCCTTTGGGAGACAAGGGTCAGAAGGGAATTTTTTTCAATTGGTCAAGACATCTATTAATGGACTCAAAATAAAGCCTGAAATGCTTTGTTTGTCTCAGAATTAAAGTGTTTTTGGTCTATGTTTTATTTCTGGTCAAGCTGTCTCATACATTTTGAATTGTGTTATTTCTGTTAGGAAGAATAAGTTCTGAGTGTGGAGGTGAGTAGATAAAAAGGCAGATAGTGCCAAGTAATCTTTTCGTCTTCAAGTACTGTCCTTGTTTTCTTCCTCGCTTTCTCGCTTTCTCGCTTTCTCTCTTTCTCTCTTTCTCTCTTTCTCTCTCTCTTTCTCTCTTTCTCTCTTTCTCTCTCTCTTTCTCTCTTTCTCTCTTTCTTTTTCTTTCTTTTTCTTTCTTTCTTTCTTTCCTTCCTTCCTTCCTTCCTTCCTTCCTTCCTTCCTTCCTTCCTTCCTTCCTTCCTTCCTTTCAATAGTAGCAAGTTAATTTGTTTGAAATCTCTTCACGTGTTCTATACTTGTTTAATGACCCGTTAATTGATGTAACCTATATTTTCCTTTGAAAATCAATACTCAGAGCTGTTTGCATTTTTACAACTTAAGTATTTCAAAGGAAGAAATAGGTAGCTGTATTAGCTACCACAGAATCGAAGATCAAGATCAAAATGGGCATTGCTGTACACGAAACCGCAAAAAAGATGAAGATTATCTCTACCTGGGTGTTTAAAAAAAAAAATACCAGCTTTACCCATATGTTTGATGCTTACAAAGAGTTTTATAACTGCTCATCTAGGTCTAGTGTTATCTCTGAGATGATGGAGTAGGAAGAGATCTCCATTCAGAGTTGTAAGTTGTCAGAAGAAATTTCATTTTAGGGAAGAATACTGTTTCATTGCAACAGTGTGGAAAGGGCATTAAGTGCAAGGATGGGGAATTGAAACCTCTCTGGAAATTTAATGTTCCACTTGAGTTGCAAACAGTCACAGGTCTAAGAAAATCTTTCTATGATCTACATAACAAAGAAAAGTGTAAAAACAGTATGAATCAAAGTATAAAGGCAAACACCTCTCAGATGATAACAGAGAATGTTGAGGAATTCTATGGCAATGTCATATAGATGTACAGACATGGGATGACCCAAAAAATGTCATTTGGGGGAAGGTCATATTTAAAAGTTTGGTTTGGAGCACTTTTCCAAGATGGCAGATTAGAAATTTTTATCATGCTTCACCTGTCCAAAAACCATAAAACAGTGTGAAAAGATCAATATATTCTAATTCAAGGAGAAAAATATTTATTCAACAGAAAGGTAAAGGACACCTCAAATCTCAGGTGGGCAAAGAAGCTCCATGATGGTACTATGCAAAGAAAAGTGAGTGTGACTCTGGAACATGAGATGGGACTGAAAACTTCTCTCTGAGACACACATTTCAATTGGGGATCTGCTTAATCCAGGCCACAGGAGAACATCCTGCTTCTCCTGGGCCATACATTTGTCCCCAGGGAGACCAAGAGTTGGTGAGAGAAAAGACACCCTGTAAAGATATAGGTGTTATCCCAAATCTGGGTTAGTAAGGAAGACACTATTCTTCACCAGCAACAGCAATCACTGCAGGCCTTTGGATTTCCTTCCAGAGACAAGACTTTTCCCTCTGGGGTGAGGGAAGGGCCTCCTACATCTGGAAAAGGACTGGAAGTGTGATGATTATCTTAGGGTTTTGAGCAAGATCTTAGCTTTTCCCAGCCATAGGTTTGGAGGGGTAGGGGATCTTCCAAAGCCACATTTCTCTCCCAGGAAGAGAATCTGGTAGCCAAGGTCATATCTGCAACCCAGAATCAGTCCTTGTGTGTTACTGCCTGCTCACCCCACTCTGTCTTGCCTTTCCGGATAGTTGCAGCAAGGGGCCCCAGCAAAATGGAGGAACACACATAATAGCAGGCCAAATTTCAGAAGCCTAGTTGGAAGCCCCTATTCCTTTTTATTTGTTTTTTTCATCCTTAAATTTTGTATTTTAACGTTGTGGGGTACAATTCAGGGTTAAGTACACAAATATTCATTGTGCAGGTACCCTTGTTAATGATGTATGCCTCCCCTTCCCCGGGCATTTTCCCACTACTGCCAATCCCACCTACCCATTACCCCATGCTCCCGCAGTTTCCCAATACTGTCAGTTCTTTTCTTATAGTATTAGGATAGTCGTTCAAGGTCCACGTATGAGTGAGAATATGTGATACTCAATTCTTTGTTTCTGTGAAAGATCACTCAGTATTATGTCCATCTGGTTGCTGCGAAGTTCATGATTTTGTTATTCTTTATGGTTGCATAATATTCCATTGTGTATATGTACCACATTTTTTTAATCCAGCCCTTTTTGCTGAGCAGCACAGTTGGTTCCATGTTCTTGCTATTGTGAACAATGCAGCGATAAACATACATATGCAGGTGTCTTTTTTATAGAGTGATTTGAGTTATTTCGGGTATGTTCCCAGTAGCATGAAACTGTGGGGTCATAAGGAAGGTCGATTTTTAGAACTTTTAGGAATTGCCAGACTGTTTTCCACAGAGGCTGTACTAGTTTGCACTCCCAGCCAACAGTGTAGAAGTGTTCCCTTTTCTCCACATCCTTTCCAGCATCTGTTATTTTTTGAGTTATTGATGATGGCCAATCTGACCAGAGTGAGGTGGTATCTCAGTGTAGTTTTAATTTGCATATCCTTGATGACTCATGAAGCTGAATATGTTTTCATGTATCTGTTGGCTGCTTGAATGTCTTCTTTTGAGAAGTGTCTACTCATATCCTTTGCCCACTTTGTATGGGGCTGTTTATTTTTTTCTTTTCAGCACGTTTGTGTTCCTTATAGATCCTAGATGTTAGGCCTTTGTCAGACATAGAGTTGACAAACATTTTTTCCCAGTCTGTGGATTGTCTCCCTGCTCTCTTGAAGTTTCTTTGGCTTTGCAGAAGCTTGCCAGTTTGTAAGGTCCCACTTGTCTATTTTATCTCTTATGGCATGGGCACTTGGGGTTTTGATAAGGAATTGGTTGCCAGTTCCAATTTCTATAAAAGTGTCTCCTGCATTTTCTAAGTTTCTTATAATCTGAAGTTTTACTCTAGGTCTCTAATCCATTTAGAGTTAATTTTTGTGTATGGGGGTAGGTAGGGGTCCTGTTTGAATCTTCTGGATGTGATCAGCCAGTTTTCCCAGCACCATTTACTGAATAGGTTCTCTTCTCCACAGTAGTTGATAATGGAGGTTTTGTAAAAGATGGGTTGTTGGAGAAATTGAGATTTTGTTTCTGGAATCTCAATGATATTCCATTGGTTTATATGCCTGTTCTTGAACCAATACCAGGCCGTTTTGTTTATTGTAGCTTTATAATAAAATTCAAAATCTGGGAGTGTGATACCTCCTGCTTTTTTTTCCCCCCCTGAGGATTTTTTTTTGCTATTTGTGGTCTTTTATGTTTCCATGTGAATTCCTGTATTGTTGTTTTAGGTCTGAGAAAAATGTTGCCAGTAATTTGAAGAGTATTGCATTAAATCTGTAGATTGCCTTAGGTAGAATGGACATTTTAGCAATATTGATTCTTCCAATCCATGAGCATGGGATATTTTTCTGCTTGTTTGCATTATCTTTTATTTCTTTGAGCAGTGGTTTGTAGTTTTCATTGTAAAGGCTTTTCACATCTCTGGTTAGGAAGATGCCAGGTATTTTATTTTATTTTTTGTCACTATTTTGAATGGGATTGTGCTTTTTATTTGGGTTTCTGTTTGTCTATTAATAGTATATAGATTGCTTTTTGCACACTTATTTATACCCTGAGACATTGCCAAAGTACTTTATTAGTGAAAGGAGGTTTTTGACATATTCTCTTGGTATTTTGAGGTATAGAATCATGTTATCTTCAAAGAGGGATAACTTGATTTCCTCTTTTCCTATTTCAATACCACTGATTGCCTTCTCTTCTCTGATTGCTCCAGCTAGAGCTTTCAAAACTATGTTGAACAGGAGGGGTGAGAGTGGACATTCTTGTCTTGTTACAGTTTTCAGGAGAAATGGTTCCAATATGTGTCTGTTTAGCAGTATGCTGACTGTGGGTTTTTCGTAGATGGCTCTTACTATTTTGAGGTGTGTTCCATCTATGCCTAGATGTTTGAAGGTTTTTATCAAGAAGAGTTGCTGGATTTTATCAAAAGGTTTTTCTGCATCTAATGAGATAACCATGTGGTTTTTGTTTTTACATCTGTTGTATTTAATTATGTTTATGGTCTTGCAAATGTTGAATCACCCTTGCATCCCAGAGATGAAGCCTACTTGGTTGTGGTCCATGATTTTTGATAGGTTTTTTTGAATCTGGTTTGCTAGGATTTTATTGAGAATTTTAGCATCTATATTCATCAAGTATATAGGCCTGTAGTTCCCTTTCTTTGTTGGGTTTTACCTGGCTTGGGTATCAATGTGATGTTAGCATCATAAAATGATTTGGGGAGAGCTCCATCTTTCTCAATTGCCTGGAATACTTTCAGTAGGATTGGTATCAGCTCCTCCTTGTATGTTTTGTAGCATTTTGCTTGAAAGCCGTCTGGTCCAGGGCTTTCTTTTGTAGGTAGTTTTCTTATGATATAGTCAATTTCCTAGATTGTTATTGGTCCATTTGGGGTCTCCATTTCTTCTTGTTTCAATCTGGAGAGGTTGTGTGATGTCAGAAAGTCCTCCATTTCCTTTGTTTCCATAAAAGTGTACATAGTAGTCTCTGATAAACTTTTGTATTTCTTCAGTGTCAGTTGTGACTTCATCTTTTGTGTTTCTGATTGAGTTTATTTGGGCTTTATCTCTTTTTCTTGGTCAGTCTAGCTAGGGGACCATCAATCTTGTTTATCCTTTCAAAGAAGGAGCTTTTTGTTTCATTATTTTTTTGTATTACCTTTTGTCTTCTGTATCTTGGATTAGGGCTTTTATTTTAGTGATCTGGATTCTTCTGCTGAAGTTAGGGTTTTGGTGGTTTGGTTTTCCAGCTTCCTGAGGGGACTTGTTAGGTTGTTAACTTGTGACATTGTTTGTAGAGATATGAATTCCCCTCTTACTACTGCTTTCCTGGCATCCCTGAGGTTTTGGTAAGATATTTCTTCATTTTCATTTGCTCCCAGTACCGTTTGATTTCATTGTTGACCCAGGAGTTGCTTAGCATCATATTGTTTAGTGTCCATGTCTTTCTGGGTATTGGAGGAGCTTTGTTGGTGTTGATATTTATTTTTATTCCACTGTGGTCTGAGAAGGTGCATGGCAAAATTTCAGTCTTACGAAATTTGTTTATGCTTGACTTATGGCCAATCTTGTAGTACATTCCATGTGTTGATGAGTAGAATGCATATTCTGTGGTTGTTGGGTAGTCTTCTGTAGTTATCAATTAAGTCCATTTGGTCAAGAGTCACACTGAGGTTCCAAATCTCTTTGCTGATTTTTTGTCTTGATGATCTTTCTAGGGTTGTGAGTGGGGTATTAAATTCCCCAGCTATGACAGTGTTAGAGTCAATATCTTTTTTAAGTGTGCCTAGTAGCTGCTTTATGAAAGTTGGTGCTCTTATGTTGGGTGCATATATGTTTATGATGGATATTTCTTGTTGATGAATTGAAATTTTTATCATTATATAGTGACCTTCTGCATCTTTTACATTTTTGATAGCTTAAAGGGTATTTTGTCTGAAATTATGATTGCAACTCCTGTTTTCTTTTATGTTCCGTTTGCCTGAAATTTTGCTTCTCATCCTCTTACTTTGATTTTGTGTTTGTCCTTTCTGGTAAGATGAGTTTCTTGGAGACTATATATTGTTAACTCATGATATTTTATCCATTTTGCCTTTCTGTGTCTTTTCAGTGGTGGATTTAGTTCATTCACATTCAGGCTAGTTATTGAAATGTGAGAGTTTATCCCTGTCATGAGGTTCTTACAGAGTTGTTGTTCCTGTTTGTTTGTTGTCTTTCTTTTGATTTTTGGTTTGATTCATGTGTGTTTTCAATCTTTTCCCTGCACTCTTGTGAAGAACATTGTTATTCTTTTTTCTTTCTTCTGTATTTAATACTTTCTTAAGTGTTTCTTATAGAGCTGGTCTAGAGGCAGCATAAGTTTTAGGGATTGAATGTCTGGGAACGATGTTAATTCTCCTTCACTGATGAAGCTTAGCTGAGCTGGGTAGGTTATTCTTGGTTGAAATTGTTTATCTTTGAGAACTTTGAAGATTGGGCTCCAAACTCTCCTAGCCTGAAGTGTTTCTGCAGATAAATCTGCTGCTATACTAATTGGTCTTCCCTGATAGGTAGTCTGATCTTTTTCTCTTGCTACCTTTAGTATTTTTTTTTTATACCTACTTTGTTTAGGTGAATTATTATGTGTCTGGGAGTTGGTCTTCTCATTTGTTGTCTTGCAGGGGTTCTCTGAATCTCTTGTGTTTGAATTTTTGCATCACTGATGAGATAAGGGAAGTTTTCTTGAATAATTCCATGGTATGTTTGTTTCAGGTTGGTCTTGTCTCTCTTTCTGCCTCAGGAAGTCCAATTACTCTTAGGTTCGGTCTCTTGAATTAATCATTCATCTCCTGAAGGTTTTCTTCTGTCTTTTTAAGCTTCTTTTCTACATTTTTTGACAGTTTGGGTTAGTTCTATATTTTGGTCCTCAAGCTCTGAGATTCTTTCTTCTTCTTCGTTAATTCTGCTTTCAATGCTTCTCAGTTTGTTAATTATTTCATTCACAGTATTCTTTACTGCTGTTATCGCAATTATCCACTCCTTCTTATTTCCCTCTTGTTTCTTCTCAATTCTTTTTAATCGCTCTATTAATGTTTTGATATCTGGGTTTGTAGTTTGAGACCAGTCATTCTGGGGGCTTTTTATTGTTTGCGTTCTGAAGTCTGTTTCCTCAGTTTCTGACCTCCCAGGCATCTGTGTGAGACTCATATTCTTCTTTTGGTTTTTCTTCATTTTTGCAGATTTTTCTCCCTCACCCTGTTTTTTCCTCTTCTTAATTCTGTTGTTCAGGGATGGTGGGGTTTCTTTTACTTCTGTTTGCTTAATCTCCTTTTCTTCTTTATGTGGATCTTCTGGTTTTGTTCACTTCTGAAGCTGGACTGTGAGTTGGAGGCTGTACTTGTTGCAGTTTTGAGATTTAATTGAGAGGGGAGCTGTGATTCAGAATCTATCTGCAGATCCCAGTAGCCACTGACAGGTGTATGAGCACACTGGAAACCAATTCTCACCGCCTTACAATCTGTCCATGCAGTGTGGGTATAGTTTACTCCCTTGAAGAAAATGTGGTAAGAAAAGGAAAAAATAATGGAAGAAGTGGGGGGGGGCGTAAGAGGAAAGTAGATAGAGAGAAGAGTAAGAGGGAAAATAGATGAATCAACTAACAAATGAAGAAACACAAAGACAGAAAAATACTTTTAAAAATCCCTAAAACATACAGGTAATCATACAAACACACAATCCAACATAAACCTGCCTATTGATATACTCTTCCTATACACAAACAAGAAGTCTAAAGAATAGAAAGAAGAAAGAAAAAAGTCAGTAAAATAACAGAAACAAAGCCAGACTGGCTCTGAGGTCGTTCCTGTGAGTCCAACATCCTTTCAACTCTGCTCTCCTCACAGGCAGATAGAGTTGCTCACAGATTAGTCAGATGCCCCAGGCCTACTTTGGAAGGAGGGTTAATCAGATCTGAACTCACTTGGCTTGCTGCCTGTCAGTTCTGCCACTCAAATCTGAGCTGTCTGTGTCTGATCCAGCATGGGGTAGGGGCTTCTGTCTCTCTCAGTTTGATGAGATTACCTGAGGACCCAAGTTGGAGACTGGGCAGAACTGGGCCAGGGAATGCAGATCTCTGTCTGGTCTTGGGACAAAGAAAATGGCTGTGGTGGGCTTCTCCTCACTGGGCATGGACTCCTATCTGGTTTTCCCTGATCTTCTCTCTCCACTGATCCAGGGCTCCAGCTCATATGCTATAACAGGTGATTGTATGGGCCAGGTACCAGACAATGAGAATCAGCTGGATTCAGAAGGCTTTTATCAGGCACTTGCCTGTGAGCAGGAGATGAAATTGCACATGACCTTGCAGGCTGTGCTCCAGTCTCAGGGCAGTGGGGTCTTGCAGTCACCTTCAGAAGGGGGCCCAAATGCATGAACCTGAGTATCACCTCAGATGGACTTTCACTCTTCCACCAGTGCATGCCTACTCATACAGAGAGTCTTTATGGATACTTGCCTCTGCAGAGACTCTCACAGTCCTACCTGTCTGTTGTCATCTTAAGCTCTGCCCCTGGCAGCTCCTATTCCTACAACCTGAGCAGGAGAGTTACCATAGCCAAGGTCTCTCATGAATAGTTGGACCTGCAGCCATTGTCAATTTTGCAACCTGGAACTGTTCGGTGAGCACCACTGATAAGAGACCAAGCCTCAACTAAAACAGTTGAGGTAGCACATCACAGCAATATTGAGGAAAAAGAAGATCCCACTCCTCCATATCTAGGAAAGCATTTGAAATAGAAGTTGAATCAGCAGCCCTAGCAAGGCCTTGAAGTCAGTGATGCTAGGGCTGCTGATTCAACTGCATGACCCGGAATCAGGCTGTCAGTGACATTGTGGGAAGCCCCAGCCTGCCCCTCTAGGTCTGTCAAGAAAGTATGCTCCTCTCCCTCATACCAAAAATTCACATGGTCCTTATTTCTACACACCTAGATTAGTAGCTTAAGTCACCCTACACTCCCAGGGCAGTGATCCTTGTGCAACAAGGTTGCCTATACTCTATGTCCTAACACAACCAATCAATTGGAGTAGAAGTCTTAGCTACCCCTCCTTCTGAGGTGCTTTGTTGTTCTTTTCTCAATGCCCAGGTGTATCCCCAAGTACATGGAGTTCCCACTCTTTTAGACTAGTTTAGACTGCCCTCCCATTTCTGATCACAGAACTTAAGGCAGCAGAGATCCCCAACACCCCATAGAGGCACACTTCTGGGCACTCAGAGGCTGCATACCAGACCCTGACTGCCTGTGCCTGTCATTGGTGACCTTTATTCTCCTCTCCCTGGGGCTGAACTGGGAGATCAGACCATAGTGCACTCTGCAGATGAACTCACTGTTGAGACAACAGAAAGCTTCTTTTAGTAAATAAAAATCAAGTAACTACCAATTTACAATGAAAATGGACAACTGTTATGTAGGGTGCCACCTGACAGCCTGGATGTGGAATGACACAAAACAATAGGCAATTTGCTGACAACAGTATACACCACCAAGGAGCAAAATAAGCTTCCTGAGAACTCCACAATCCCAGCCCCGTAGACGGCAGTAAGCTGACCCACACTGCCACTGCATACTACATCACGATTACAGTCAACACTCAGGAAAACATACATGCACAAGCTATTTATATCAAAGGATCTCACACAGATTAGCTGCCGTACTTCATCCAGATGAAAAAGAACCAGAGAAACAACTCCAAAAGTATGGTAAAAACAGTGTTATCTCTTCAAAGGAGCACATCAACTCTTCAACAGCAGACCATAACCAAAATGACCTCATAGGCTATCATAAAAGGTCACATAAGTATAAAGCTCAATCCCATTCTCACTAGACAAATAGAAAATAAAATACCTAGGAACACACCTACGTATGTAGGTGACATATCTCTACAAGGAAGACTATAAAACACTGACGAGAGAAATTGTAGACAGCATAAACAAGTGGAAAAATATTCTGTGTTCATGAGTCAGAAGAAATAATATTGCTCAAATCACTATAACTGGCTAAAGCAATCTTTAGTGCAAATCCAATCAACATAGCAACTTCCTTCTTCCCAGAACTAGGAAAACCAATCTTAAAATGCATGTGGAACCAAAAAAGGGCCCAAATAGTCAAATAAATTCTAAGTGAAAATAACATTTGTGGAGGCATCACACAGCCTGATTCAAGTTATACCACAAGTCTTCATTAACTAAAACAGCACGTGTACAATAATATGCAAATCAATTAATAGAACAGAATAAAGAATCCAGAAATAAACTGCTCTTCAACAAAGCAGTCAAAAATAAACATTGGCAAAGAGAATATTCTATTCAACAAATAGTGCTGGGAAAATTGGTTAGCCATATGCAGAAGAATATAACTAGACCCTTCCCTCTCATCACATACAAGCATTAACTCAAGATGAGCTAAAGAATTAAATGTAAGACCTAAAACTCTAAAAATCTCAGGAAAAACTTAGAAAACACTCTTCTGAACATTGGCCTATGCAAATAAATTTTGAAGAAGATCCTAAACGCAACTGCAACGAAAACAAAAATAGACAAATGAAACTTAATTAAATTAAAATGTTCCAACACAGCAAAATAAATAACAGAGTGAACAGAAAACCTACTGAATGGGAGAAAAAAATTGCAAGTTACACCTCAGACAAAGAGATAAAATCCAGAATCTATAAGAAACTCATACAACTAACCATGAAAAAAACAAACAAACAAACAAACAAAAACATCCAAAAGTGGACAAAGGACATAAATTGACATCTCTCAAAAGAAGATACACATGTGCCAAGAAACATATTAAAAAATGGTCAAAATCACTAATCATCAGATGAATTCAAATTAGGACCACAGTGAGATATTACTTTATACCAGTCACAATGGCTGTCATTAGTAAGTCAACGAATAATAGATGTCAATGCGATATGAAGAAAAATGAATGCTCATTTACTGTTGGTGAGAGTGTAAATGAGTTCTGCCTCTATGGAAAGCAGTATGGAGATTTCTCAAAGATCTGAAGTTTGAATTATCGTTTAACACAGCAACCTCACTACTTGGGATCTACCCAAAGGAACAGAAATCAGCATTAAAAAGATAACTGTACTTCTATGTTCACTGCAGCTCTATTCACAATAGCAAAATCATGGAATCAACTTAAGTGCCCACAAAGAATTGACTGAATTTAAAGAAAAGTTGTATATATACAACATAGAACATTATACAGCCATAAAAAAATGAAATTATACCCTTTGCAGCAACATGGATGAAGCTGGAGATTATTATCCCAAATGAGCGAACTCAGAATAGAAAATTAAACATGCATGTTCTTACTTATATGAGGGAGCTAAATAGCCACAAAGATAGAAATAATCGACACTAGGGACACTAAAAAGGGGGCTAGTGGGAGGGGATGTTAGGGTTTAAAAATTACCATTGGATACAATACTCACTATCTGGGGAATGGGCCATCTGAGATCCACACCTCACCACTATACAATATGCCCATGTAACAAATACACATGTATACCTCCTGAATCTGAAGTGAAAATTTAAAAAAGATTTTAGCTTTTATTTTAAGACAATTAAAAATCCCTAGAGGATTTTAAGTTAGAAATGGGTGATAAATGTTGACCTATCACCATGAGTTTTAAATGAGCATAAGCATTAAATGAAAGCTTAAATCTATAAATGGTATTTTCATTGTTATTCTATAGTAGAAAATCCCCTTGCTTACCTAAAATGCTAGTATATAGATACTGATTGGTACACATATATTGGCTATATTTGTTACATGCATATAGTATGCACTGTATTCTGCTGTTATTAATACAACATTCTTAATACAACTAGCTTTATAAAAGTAATGAAGGTATGGAAGGAAACATTTAATGTACTAGTTGATTGAATTTTTTCCTGGTTATTTAAAGATTGAGAAATAGAAATTTTATTTCTGCCATGTATATACCATTACACTCATCCTCTAAACCAAATATATATGCTATTTCTGCTCTGTGAAATATAATATTTCATAATTTGTACTTAATTTTTGAATTTTCACTGACTCATGGATTTAATTATAGCTTGCAGTGAAACTGTAAAGTATATAGAGAATCTTTCTGAGGATTTTCTAATGAGGTTAGTTCAGCTCTTAACACTTGTTTGAAATTCAGTATTCCACATAATTATCATTATTATTTTCTTTAAGTATGGTCAAAGAGATGTCTTCACTAATTAAAAACTGAGCATAGATTCTTTTATTTTTTTGCCACTGAGTCACACTTAAGGGAATTCAACTCATTCAATTAAACTCATTATCACTGGCAGTTTCAAAATAGAATATGTTGCTTTTGTCAATTATCTGTCTTTTACTTTACTTAATAAGATAATTGTACTATCATTTAAAATATTTTGAATAGCTACATACAATATGAGTGCATTACAGAACCAAAAAGTAATGTTCATTACTCTACTAAAAGAACTGAATATTTACAACTTATCAAGCCAACTTTCCTATTTCATATCTCTAATGGGTTTAGACTATGAAAATACTGTACAGCTCTGCTAAAATATATCCCAAATTATAAAAAATGCAAACAAACACACACACACATTAAAGACCTTATCAATAAAAATTCTGGGTAGGCAACCTCCTTGGGTCCCCTTCCACTCTGGGAGCAATTCTGTCTTCTCAGTAAATTCTGCTTTCTAAAAAATAAATAAAACAAAAAATAAAAACTCTGGGTAGACCAATGTGCTTTTTAAAGAAAACTCTTACCTTACTTTCCTGTCCTATTCATTAAATAAGAATGTATTAATTTTGAAATTCAAGAAAAGTATTAAGCTATATGTGTTAGTTAAAGTTAAAATAGATGTACTCTGGCATAAAACAGCAATTTTCATGATTTATAGAATGCAAAATAAGAATTTAAGATGTATTGTTTATATGTATTGTTGTACAATTTATATGCTTACAGAGAAAAGGCAGAATTATAGCTATTATTAGTTTAATTTTTGCCATTTTGTGATAGTGAATGACACACATTTCAGTTCTTAACTGGTATCAAAGCCCGCATATGACTGAATATGGCATTTCAGATAAACTACAGTTAATGTAGAGGTGGATGTGAATATATAAAAGTTGTATAAGTTAATGTTTTATGATCAAGACTAAAAAATAATATTTTATAGAACTTAGAAAAGAAAGTAAAGACATGTTCAACCAATGTTAAGGTAAAACTTTCTGCCTTTTGCATAAAACCATGCAAATCTTTATTCTTTCTGTTATCATAATGTCAGATATTGCCCATAAGACTTAGTTAAGGTTCATGAGATAAACAAAACAAGTTGAATATATGTCTGTCTCTCTCTATCCATCTGCAAGGAGAGAAAGAAAGAGAGGGGGAAATTATGAAGAATTGGCTCACAAAAATATGAGAACCAAGAAGCTCCACCATCTGCTGTCTGCAAATTGAAGTCCCAGGAAAAGCCAGTGGTATAATTTAGTTAAGTTTGAAGACTTGAGAACCAGGGGAGCTGATGTTCTAAATCTCATTCTTTGGGAAGGAGATGAGATGAGATATTACATCAGTAAGGCAGAAGGGAAATAAGTAATAAATATCTCCTTTTTCCAAATTTTTATTGTTTTGGGGCTCTCAGTGGACTGGATTATACTCTTCCATGTTTGGGAGGGAAATATGCTTTTCTGTATCCACGGATTCATAAGCTAATTTCATCCAGAAAAACCCTTCCAGACACACCCAGATGGCCAGTGGAGACATAAAATTATTCATCACATGGCTTAAGCTTTGTGCCTAAAGACTGAAATATTCAACCATTTAAACAGTTAATCTTTAAGTAGGTAGCTTGATGCTATGGATGAGCAGGTGGTTAGAGCATGGGTAATGGGGATAAAAGCAGGAAAAAGAATTTCTGTAACCCACAGCCTACAAATGTACAACTGAGAAATTATTCTGAGAAAAGAAAACGTTGCAACACATATTTTTGTCTAAAATTAAAGACCTAAAATCAAAACACAGCATTTTTCACTTATGTTGTATATTATCATTGCAGTTTCGAATTCAAAAATAGATAAGAAATATGTAGGAAGCAAAGGATATAGGGAACAAAAACCTTCTGTAGAACTGGTCCTTAAGAGGTCTGGGTTGTGGACCTCTACTGATCTGTGGCCTGATAGGTACCAGACCACGCATCTGGAGGTGAGCTGCAGGCAAGCATAACTCTGCCTCTTGACAGATCAGTAGGTACAATTGATTCTCATACGTGCGTGAGGTTATTGTGAACTGTACAAGCAAGGATTCTAGTCTGCATCCTTCTAATGAGAATCTAATGCCTGGTGATCTCCACTCTCTGCCCCACGTCCATGGAAAAATTGTCTTCCATGAAACCAGTCCCTGATGCTAAACACTTGGAGAATCACTGCTAAAAGCAACCTCCTGTGATATCCTTACTTTTAACACATGAATGTTCTCCCTTTGTTTGAAAATTAAATATGTTAAATATATTTTGATCGTTTTCTTGTGATATTAATCAAGTTATCTTCTAGAAAAATCCTGATAATCTCCACATAGTGAAAGCAATAATTATTTTTAAAATGATTATGCTTTATCTAGAATCTTCATCTAAACTTCTTTGTTAGAAAATTATATCTTCTTGATATTTAAAAAAAATTGTGTGTGTCACAATTCATTAAGATACAACTTGGTTTAAATTTATTAAAGAGCAATTAACTGACTTAAATTCATTAAGGAGCAAGTTGGATACCAATGAGTAGCTGAAATTGTTTTAATTCATAAATACCAGGAAAAATTATCTATGTAATGGGGGTCAAATGTGCAAATAATTTCAAAACATTTATAGTATTTTTTCAAGGTGTGAGGTAATCTTTTAAATAACAAACTTGATTCAGCTAATAAATATAAATATTTGAAATATATCAAACGTTTTGTGAGACATTTTTGCAATATTTAAGACCATTATTATTTTCTCCTTTTCGCACCTTTTAATGTTACATTGGAGTACAACAAGCATATAAAAATGTTTAAATTACAAGTATATATTCCAATAGATTTTCACAAAATAAGCATAGATATAACAAAAAAGAATATTACTGTTAACTGAGAAGTCCCTTTGTGCCCTCTTCCAGTTATTAATACCCAATAAAGGATAACTCCATCCTGACTTCTAATAACATTGATCTAGTTGCCTGTTTTGAAACTTATATACAGTAATTCACAACATATTATATACATTCTGTTGTTAATGATTTTTTTGTTCAGTATTACATCTGTGATATTTATTCATGTTGCCATGAGTAGCAATAGTTAATTTTATTTTTATTGCTCAATAGTACTCCACTGTGTGAGCCTAACATTTGCTTGCTTACTAGTAATGTTGTAGAACGATGATTTACTTCTCCCATTTGGACTAATATTAAGACTTTTACTTGTTCATACTCTCCATACTAATGTAAAAGATAATTTGAAGTGCATTTTAAATGGATAGAATTGTCTTATGCAGACATTTATTACCACAAGTTTATTTTCGTGTAAGTTGCGTTTCTACCATGATATTTTCAAGACAAGAATTGTCATATATATTATTTAGCAATTTATAAGAATGTTGTCTACATTTCTTCTTATTATAATATCTAAAATATTTACTTTTAGAATGAGCATTTCATAACTTTCCGTAGTTTCTACACATGATTATTATATAAGACTGGACAAAACTTATTATTGTTTTCCTGTACTATTTCTTGATGTATTTAAATACATTTTTAGAGAAATACAGTATCAGAGAAAACATCATTTTTGTGTGAAATTTTACTTCAAGTATTTTTAATGGCTCATTTAAGTATAGCCTCTTTCTTGTATGAATAAAATACTATCCCGAAGGTTTTGACACAGCTTTCTGTGCTTTTAAAATAATTAGTATATTGACAGTTATTCAGAAAAATTTCATATTTCCTTGACAGTATCCAACTGTGTCCGTCACTTAATGTATTTAAAAACACATGAAAAATATAATGATATTTAGTCTCAAGTAGTTTTTTTTATTGTTTTTCATAAATAAATGAGCATAGTACAGAAGTAGTATCGAGGAAAAAATTTATCTCTTGAATAGTCATCATTACTCAAACCAATATTTTATATTTTTCTTTTATTCTACACTAAAATATTCCTTAGTAGAAATAAATTATAACAATATTCCCCAAGGCTCCCCTCATTCCTCTCTAATTAGTCTTTGGATAGGGGCTCTCACAGATATATTTGATTGATCAAGTCATTCATTTATTGTTTTATTGTTATTTAAAAATAATTTTTTGCTGTCACACTGTGACAGTCCTCATTTGAGCTTCAGGAGATGCAGAAGTTTTCTAAAGGATTTATTATTTAATATAATTTATATTTACTGACATTCCAAAATGATAATAGACTTTATCAGTGATGGTTCAACTAGAACACCAGGAGGCTTATAAATAGCCAGGGATGTAGCATAATGATTTGACTTTATAGTGAGTTCTGATTAAAAAGGCTGTACCACCCAGTGTATATTGTTTTGTTTGGTGCTGGGCAGACTGTCAGAGTTGGAAGTAAATTAGGGAAGCAAGAACAATTGAAACTTGCAAGGCTGTTCTGAAATCTATAAGGACAAGTTGAAATCTGTGATGGTTTGTCACTTCTAAGCCTCCAACTTTGATGTTAAGAATGTCCTGCAGGAGAAGCTGAACTCATACATAATACTTGTCTCTGGAGGCAGAGCAGCTGAAACAGAAGCTCTTGTCAGTTCAAGGAGCTCTAGACCTTGCTGCTTTCCTTTGCCAGCCAGTAGAGTAGAGAGATAAATGATAGCGACCTGCAGTAGTGCCTTTTGCTCTTCATTGACCTCCCAGGTGTAAAAAGATGAATGCAGTTCCAGTCACCACTCCAAATCAAGAACAAGATGTCTCTTATGCTAATGGAAAACTATACGAGGAAGGGGATTCTAGACAATTTGTTCCACCTGGTTAGACTGACACAATGAAATCATTGTGTCAGACATTTTGTTATGGGCTGTGTTTTAATGGTTAACAAGTAAGACATGGTATCAACCTTCATGGAATTTAATATTCTTAGGAACCTTTCTTAGAGAAGGCAATAACTCTGAATGGGTGAAACTGATCTAACTGGTATCTCCTTAAATTAATGTCTTTAATGATAGACTGCCCATAACTTATTCCTTCTCTAAGTCTAACTCTTCCAATATTCTGAATACATTCTAAGTTTTGCTGGGAAGTTGTGCTTTAGTAGAATCTATTTTCCTATTTATAGGATTATAAATTTTTATTATGATGGTGTTCATCTTTGAATTAGTTACTACTGTTATATTATACTACCTAAATTTATTTAATCTCATGTTATAGACTCTCTTTTCTGGTGTTACATCATTGCTTAAATTATTATAAACAAAGTTATCTGTATTTTTATGGCAGTACAATTTGGGAAGAAAGAAAAGGTAAATATCCACTTTTAGTTAGCTACAGATATCTTATATCTTAAATGTTTTGTGTTGTGTATAAATTTAATTTCCTCCAATAAAAGGTTAATATATGTTTTACAAAACTGCAGATTGCTAATGTTTCTGATAGTGTAATTTTCAGGGAGAAAAACATAATCAGTAGAACTGTACAGTATGATTACCCTAGAATTTTTATAATGTGGTATTTTTATACAGACTACATTTTTATTTTAAATTAGCCTGGGTTTTGATATGAAGTCAGAAATTACTCAGAATGTATTTTTTATAGTGATTATGTGAAAGTAATATACTGTAGAAATTTGAGTCTTTATCTGCAATTTTTATATTAGTGTATTTAAATTGTTTTTTCTCTTCTATAAAAAAATCTTCATTTACAGTATATAAATATATAGTACAGAATAAGTACATGAGTTCATACATACATACTAGTGTGGATATTTGCATATGTATATATACACACACATATAGCCATATTTTCTAAGTAATATAAAATTTATTAATTGAAATCACTAAATCAAAACTTCAATTGTTTTTGTACTTAGAAAGAGTTGAAAAAGTGATTTTTGGCTGAATATAATTATGAAAAGTTGCCTGTAAAGTAGAGAAATAGCCAGTAAAAGATTATACATAAGAAAACAAAATCTATGTAACCTTAACAAAAAAAAAATCTTATTTTCCTTTCTACAATATCATCTATGAGTTATACTAAATTTACTTTCCAAAATATTTATTAACATAGAAAAGAGTGAGTTTCATTATTATTTAAAAACTATAAAACTAGACATTATTTTTATACTTTTGCATGTATGAGCATTTCAGAATAGCATCTTTAACCTGTTTTCCTATTTTTTCTTTGTAACATGGTGCTTACCACTTTCTAGCACATACTTATTATATTTATTATCTGTTTACTCCCTTTCCCTAATGGAATGTAAATTGGATATGTGTCCAATCAAGTATTTAGAAAAAAAAAAAAACTACTCAGACATATCTATTTAATAATCAAATCTTTATATGTGATAACTGAATTACTTCAATTCTGATATTTATATTCTTTCTACATTTTCACCTTAAAACAAGACTAACCATTGGCCATGTACTGCACTAATCAATTGCTCATAAAAATCTAAATAAGAAACACTTCAGAAAGAAAGTGAGTGGGAGTCATTACTGTGGAAACAGAGAATTAGAAAACAGCACTATTTATCTATCCATCTTTTTAAAATTTGAATAGACATCCAGGATTAACTAACACCTGGACAGATCCAGCTGCATGAAAGTTTAAAATCAAAATAAACAAGTAATAACAATAGATTTTTTTAAGAATAGTAGCTTCACAAAATAAGAACAGATGATAAAATAAAAGAAAAATAATCTTACTAAATTAAAAATAACCCCCCAACAAAATAATAAATAAACTAAGGAGTGTGTGAATGTGTGTAAAAAAAGAAAAAAATATATATAAGAAAGCAAGATAAACAAAAGTTGCACAATACTTGTTAAGGAAATACAATATTCAAATATTAGTAAGTCCCATAAAGTAAGAAAAGGTAAAACAGATTAGAATATTATCAAGTAAAGGGAAATTATAAGCAAAAGTTTGTTTCTTTTTTTGGCAGAATTTATTGAGAGGACAGAAAAGCTCCCATTGTGGGAGGGGACCCGAGGGGCTGCCCCAAATGTTTATTTCAAGCTCAAAATAGTAAAACATTTGCAGGTCTCACTTGGTTCTGAGCAGAGGGAACCCACAGAATGGGAAAAAATATTTACCAACTGTATATCTTACAGGGCCTAGCATCTAGGAACCACAAGGAACTCAAACATGATGAAAAGAAAAAAAAAACAAAACAATTCTATTAAAAAGTGGGCAAAAGATATGAATAAACACTTCTCAAATGAAGATTTATGAGCAGACAACCAATACATGAAAAAATGTTCAGCCCCACTAGTCATCAAAGAAATGTGGATTAAAACCACATTGAGATACCACCTAACTCCAGTCAGGATGACCATCATCAATATCTCAAAAAACAACAGATGCTGGAGAGGTTGTGGGGAAAACGGAACACTTCTACATAGTTGGTGGGAGTGTAAACTAGTAAAACCTCTGTGGAAAACAGTGTGGCGATTTCTGAAAGACCTAAAAACTGACCTTCCATGCAACCCAGCAATCCCTATTCTGGGACAATATCCAGAGGAACTCAAATCACTCTATAAGAAAGTTATCTGCACACACATGTTTATTGTAGCATTATTCACAATAACAAAAATATGGAACCAACTGTGCTGCTCATGGAAAGTGGACTAGAGTTTTAAAATGTGGTACATATACACAATGGAGTATTAAGCAGGCATAAAGAAGGACAAAATTATGAACGTCACAGCAACTTAGATGGACTTTGAGTCTATAATACTTAGTGATCTGTCACAAAAGCAAAGAACTGAGTACCACATGTTCTTACTCACAAGCAGACCCTGAACAATTATCATAATACTATCAGGAAGGGATTGGCAGTACTGGGATGTTGCGGGGGGTGTGGGGGGCACACTCCATCAATAAGGTTACCTGATCTCAAACCAGGTGAAATTCGGACCAAAGTGAAGCCCACACTCCCAACAGTGACCATTTGTATACCTAACCCTGAACTGTAGCCCATATCTTTAAAAAAACAAACTACCTAGTTAAAGTCCCAAAATATCTCAGTACAAGCAAGACTGAGGATCTTAAAACTTTAAAACTTAAAACTTCAGGGAGGAAGTAGTTTCCACAAGGAGACACATATCAAACTGATGTCAGAAATCTGCAAACTGTAAATCAAAAGATAATGAATTAATAAAAATAGTGATTTTTTCTAATCAGATTTTCATAATCAGAAAATTGATTAAGTATGAAGGCAGATAAAGTTATCTTTAGATATAAGAATATAAAAACATTTGCCTCCATCAAAATGTTTTCTTTGATAGTTATTTGAAATAGTATTCCATCAAACTTAAATAATAAACCAAGAAAGCAAAAGACATGGGCTCTGGAAAACAGTAGCTCCAACCTGAAAGAATAGCAGGCGTCACTTTCAGGATGGCATCAGTTCATCCATCCAAGAAATCAAACAGACCATATTTAGTTCAGGAGTCTCAGAATCTGCTGAAAGGACAATTCCAGGAAAAAAGGAAGAAAAGCATGCAATGCATTGTAATGGATAGTATGATGGAGAATTTGGAAACACTTGATAATATATTAAAGACAACAAAATCAATTAAACAATGGCTACGCAACATGGTGGTGGGGAAGGGAAGGCTATGGTACCTGAACATAAAAGTGGTGGTACAAGGATGAATAAAATAGGAAGTTGGCAGGGTATTGAGCAACAAACGTGGCATAACTAAAAATAATCTATTTGATCTGGGTATCAAAAGTATTTCCTTTAAGGATCTTAAAGGATAAGTGAATCTACAAAGTACATATGATCAGAAAAGTTTTAGTTATGTGGCAACAGGAAAAAAAAATGTACTTTTATTTTATTTGTATTCACTTTAACAAATGACTAAAGCACAGAATAATCGATTGGGATCAATAAAGAAAAATGTGAATTCTAACATATTTAATAATAATAAAAAGATGGCTCAGTAACTAATAGAAGGTAGAATATAAAAAGCTGGATGTGATGGTGAAGGTGTGGGAAA
This sequence comes from Carlito syrichta, assembly GCF_000164805.1. NCBI lineage: Eukaryota > Metazoa > Chordata > Mammalia > Primates > Tarsiidae > Carlito > Carlito syrichta. The sequence goes on from NW_007251213.1 coordinate 1,138,444, forward strand.
AGATTGACATTCTCTTTTAATAAAACTGGGAGCCTAGACACATTGTCTAATATTGCTGAGTATCTTATTAAAAATGAAGGTTGTCAAACAATAAACTTAAAATCCAAATTTAGAGAAGAGATGCCTGCAGTTTGCTATGAGGATAAAAATAAATCCTTATCTTTTACATGGAGAATTAAACAGAAAGTGTCCAAAGTAGATTAATATTAGTGGTATAAGTGTATCATCTAGCACTATGGAGATAATTTGGAAGGGTATAAATTTTGAGTATTTGCTTCCTCTTACTAGTTTTTCTCTAGTAGATAATTTGTTGCCATATGCATGCTTTTAGTTGATGAGAAATAAAATATATAAAATTAGAAGAGCTCATATGAGAGAAGATAAGGTCCTGAGCTTGAGGAGGCCAGTAGGATAGAGAGAAAGAAACAATTTTAAATTGAATTAAAAAGTGTATTCACTCTATATGGAGATTAGAGTGTAAAAAAATGATAAACAAGAAGTATTTAATTTTTTATTGATTTTTGGATTGAGTGGCCAGGTTAATTTACTATGATTATTTGACATAGGTGCACAGACTTAGAATTGGCTTGAAGCTACATAGGTAAAAAACAATTATGGTTTTGAAAAAGATAAAAATTTGAATTTTGAAAACTAGTGGTGCTATTGGGTATAATTTAAGAACATTTTTGATAAGATTGGAAGTGTAATGCAAGATTCTTCCCGATGTCATCAACATGAGAAATGGAGAGACATAAGAAAAAACATATTTAGTGGTTACATTTAGTTAATACTATTTATGTGCCAAGAAATTACATAATTTATTTAAGTTAAACAGAAAAAAATAATTTTTCCTTAGTTGGAAGTTATTTGCAGAACTAAAAGTTGAATCTTTGCCCAACCGACACTATAGATCATGCGTTCTCTTATTATATACATATGTTGGGTCCATAATCTCTTTAAAAAATAGATATATTAACCTGATCTCCTGTTTAATTTTATATCAGAAATTTCTTTTGGGGGCAGGTAGGACAGTAGAAGAAACATCGGAGGTCTGAGGATCAGTAACAAAGTACTGAAGTGGTGGGCAGGTACAACCAATAAAACGTCACTAAAAGGTAAATAAATACACACACGTTATTAAGACAAATTTTATTGAAAGTTGTACAGATAATTAGATTTTTTGTCTCAATTTTTCATTTATAATTTGTTCTTCATGTGTAATACATTCTCCTAATTTTGAATGTTTCGGGTACTATTTTAATCTAATATGTAAAAGAGTAAATGATTGGCAGCTGCAGGAGAATGGGCAAAAGAGCATTGCTGTGGGGATAATAAAGTCTAAAAATTATGCTATGATCAATTAAGAAGATATAAAAACAAAGTAATATGCATTTGAATAGGTGCTACTCTAGAATGCCAATTCGAAGAACATATTTTCTGTAACTATAACCTAAATAACAACAGACAATTGTTTCATCACATTATCATAAAAAAAAATAGCAAGTTGAAAGTTGCTGTTAAGCTGAATGATTTGATGAATGATGCAGACCTAATGGGGAGGAGAACAAGAATGCAAAGTCTCCTGAAGAAACCTGAGAATATGAAAATGATTAATAAGTGACACTTTTTTATGATGACGATGATCCAGATTACAATAGACTCCTTTGGAAAGCTAGATGCATTTTAAGTCAGAGTTTGTATTACATATATTTTTCTTGTAGTCAAGTAGTATACCTTGTAGGAACTCACCTAACTCACCAAATGGGCATTAGAACTCAAGGAATGAATATAACCCTGCTTCAAACCATTTGCATATATTATTCTTTTCTCCCAGAGCATAAGCCTTCAACCTTTAATATGACTGACTTCTTAATATTTAGTTCTAAATTTAAATATAACAATTCCAGCACATACTTTTTGATGACTCTCAGTCTGGTTTCTTCAAAACAATTAAGGCCTGTACTGTAAGACATCCATTGTGTCTTTTGAATTGCCTTATCTCCTTATGCATCTAGACTATGATCAGTGATGAGACCTCTGGGAATTATTTAGAAAGCAGTCACTATCATCATTTTCTCTGCACTATGGTTCTGATGAGGTACCCTCTTTGAGAAGAGATTTGTCTTCTACTCCTTTTCCCCTTTTTAGATGATAATATATTTTCTATCTTATTAACTTTTTTCCAACATACTTATCAATGCCAGAAATTATTCTATTACTTTTTTCACATGTTCATTTTCTACCTGACTTCAATATTGACTCCAGGAAGAAGAGATGAGATGTGTTTTGCTAATTACTAAATCACAGTGGCACCTAGTAGGCATGCACACAGTACATGCTAATTGAATGAATCACATTTATTAATCAAGATTTCTTTTAATTTGGTTATCAAGGTGACTTTTTAATATTTCATACCTGGTGACATGTAATTCTACAAAAGCACCATCAGTATGTTTTCTTCAAAAGTAATACAAAGTTTTGTGTGTATTTACTAGTTTAGCTATGAGAAATTGTGAAGAAGTTTTCTTTGAAAATTTGTCTAAATCACAGATTGGTTGTTTTACCAATTTATTCCATTCCTTAATTTCCTCAATTACAATATTGTCACATATGCTTTTTGCCATGAAAACTGAGGGAATACAACTAATTGCTATTATTTAAACATTTTCTAAAGCATAAGACTAATATGACAAATAGTTGCAACATTGCTGCTGTCATGGCTAGTATAGTATTGCTGTTATAAGAATCATCACACTTATAGAAATAATTATAGACACCTTTTATCTTTTTTATATTGGCATTACTTAAGCAACAGTAGAAATTTTAATTCAAATTGATGCAGCTACATCCAAACACAATTACTTCTCTGTGTATACATAAATATGTGTCTAAACTTTTGCCACTCAAATTATTAAAATTTTGTATGGCAATGTTATTAAAAGAAAATGTCATCATTACAGATAAAATTTCAATATCAATGAATTAAAATAAAAATACTTTGAGGGTTGAAAAAGAGTAAGTAGTAACATTCAGATATATTGAAACTACATATAATGATATTTGGTTGCTTTTCAAGAAAACAGAAAGTACCTTCATAAGTTACTTACATTGTCTGAAATGTTAAGAAGAATAAAACACTATTTTCCCTGTAGTTTTTAGTCTATGTGATTAGCAACAGTTTACAAGTAACACTTACTGATACCAAAAAGAAAAAAAAAGATCTGTTACAATTGTGATTTTTGCATGGCTTTTTTCCTAATAAAAATACTAAGAATTAGCATAAATTTTACTTAACTATGGGTCATTTTTAGGTTAAACCCTGTATTATATATTCTTGTTACATAGCAAGCTATCAGATATTCACTGTCTTTAAAATCATAGCCATATCTTATTCATAGATTATATCTAGTTCTGCTGACGAGGGGCAGGATTTGGTTGTATTTGACTAGAGGGCTCCTCCTCAAGCAACAAGGGCTGAACGACTTCACACTGCAGGTTGTTCTGTTGGAAGGCTGGATGGCTCTTCGCCACCTTCTCCCATTCTCCTGTGATCAGCAGGATAGTGTTTTTCCCATGGAAATGGCAGAGGCACGAGTGAACAAGTGGGAAGGTTCAAAGTCTTATAAGGCCTAGATTTGCAACTAGTATGTTTCCACTTCTGTCCTGTTCAATTGTTTAAGCAAGTCAATTGGCCAATCTCAAAGTCCAAAGGTGAAAAACCACTCTGTCTCTATTGAAGGAATTCCAAAGTCACATGACACGATAAAAGGGAGTAGAATCAGAGAAAGGTAAAGAATTGGGGATAACAATAAAATCTACCACAACTCCCAAATGAGATGATCACATATGATTAAAAAAGCAAGTTGAAATGATGCCACACTAAGAGCAAAATAAAACCAAACAGTTTCTGTGTTGGTGTTGCCACATTCTTATGCAGGAATTTGAAATCCAAATAAGAAAAATAAAATGTTAATATACGAAACTATTTGGGGGGTAGATATTAATGAATTCATTAAATAATATTATATATAATCTCAGTTGTCAATATAAAAGACATTTTATTAAGTTTATATCGTATTTTTCTGATTAATTAAAATGGAAAATAATGGAGAAATGAATGATATAATAATTTAAAAAGACAAAATTGTTTAATTTTTGTCATTTTTTTGTTTGTTGAGAAAAATATAGTTGTTCATAATATTCAGTTTACAGATGTGGTGGTACTACAATCACTGATTTTGAATTCTTGATCTTTGAGTTTGTCTTTTTACGGACAATAGATTACTTGTGTCAAATGAAGATTTGAAATTTATACCTATCTAAATATTGTGAAAGTGCATGGCACATAATACACTCTCATTTGGAAAATAATATTTTCCAAATTTCCCTCACAAAATGCCATCATAGTTTTATTTCTCGGTAATTAAATGTTAAATGTTAAGAATAGAAGCTTTTGTCCAAACCAGTGTCATGAAGCACTTCTTCCACTTTTTATACCAATTTTGAGTCACACATTTAAGTCCTTGACCTCTTTTAAGCTGATTTTTTGTGTATGAGAGATAGGGATTCAGTTTCATTCTTCTATGTGTAATATCCAGTTTTCTCATCACCATTTATTTAAGTGACTCTTCTTCTTTCCCCAAATGTATGTTACTGGGAATATTGTTGAAAATCAACTGGCTATACATACATAGATGTATTTCTGAGACCTTTATTCTGATCTATTGGTCTGTATTTTTACACCAGTACTATGCTCTTTTGGTTATAGTTTTGTGATACATTTTGAAGCCAGGTAATGTAGTGACTCTCGTTTTGTTCTTTTTGCTCAATGTTGCTATGTCTATCTGGGGATTTTCTTCTGAATGAAGAATGTCATTGGCGTTTTGATATGGATTGCCTTGAATCTGTAGATTGCTTTGTATAGTATGAACATTTCAATGATATTAATTCTTCCAATCCAAAAAACACTGGGTAAATATATTTTTGGATACAATTTCAAAAACATAGGCAACCAAAGTGAAAAATATTCAAATAGTATTACTTCAAACTTAAAATCTTCACAGCAAAGAAAACAATCAACAGAGTGAAGAGACAGCCTACAGAATGAGAAAAAATTGTACATTTGAAAAGTTGCTAATATTCAGAATATCTAAGCAACTCAATAGTAAAATAATACATAATATATTATTTTAAATGGTCAAAAAGATCTTATTAGACATTTCTCAAAAAAAAAAAGATATACCCATGACTAGCAAGTACATGATGACAAAGTGATCAACATTCCTAATAACCAGGGAACTGCAAATGAAAACTGTATATTAGCTCACTCTAGTTAAAATGACTGTTATTAAAAAGACAATAAATAAATAAATAAATGCTAGTAAGAATGTGGAGAAAGAGGAACCCCAGACAGACTGTTGGGGAGAAGATAAATTAGTATAGCCATTAATGGAAAATTGTATGGAGATTCTTCAAACAATTAAAAATAGAATTATAATATGATCCAGCAATTTCACTACCAGGCATATAGCCAAAGGAATTGAAGTCAGTAGGTTGAGGAGATTCCTGTGCCCCCAGGTTTACTGGTGCATTATTCACAATAGCCAAGATATGGAATCCACCTGTCTGTGAACAGAAGAATAGACAAAGAAACGTGGTATATATACACACTGGAATACTATACTACTATTAAAAAAGGAATTAAAAAGTTGAATCCATAGAAGTAGAGCATGGGAATAGTGGTTACCAGAGACTGGAGAAGGAATATGAGGGGGTTGTGAAGAGAGGTAATCAATGAATACAAAGTTACAGTTAGAAAGGAAGAAACTTCTGGTGGTCTATTACAGAGCAGTGTGCCTACAGCTAATAAAATGGATTACATATTTCAAGATTGCTAGTAAAGAGGATTTTTAAAGTTACCCACACAAAACGTATGCGATGATGAGCATACCACTAATTTGACATTATATGGTGTTTCATTCCAAGATATGAAATCATTATTTTGTACCGTAATAAACAACACACTGTATTTCATAAGCAAGTAAAGTCATTATGTATCAATTATAAACAAAATAAAAAGAGGAGAGGCTTTTAAATTAGAGTGAATTTGAATCATGTCTGTTATTTTTACACACCATACAAAGTAACCTTAAAATGTCCTCCCTTAAAATAGGCATGGTAGCAACACATTCTTTAGAATTAAATAGGATGAAATAATTGAGGCAATGCATGTAAAATTCTTACCATACTATATAGTATGCTGTAACTTTCCACACAAAGCATTTTTATTTTATGTTGAATTCAAAGTGTACATATGCAGGTTTGTTATATAGGTCTATTGCCTGGTGGTGAGGGTTGGGTTTCTATTAAGTATGGTATCCTATGGGTGGTTTATCTTCCCTTATTCCCTCTTTTCCTCCCTCCTTTAGGAGTCCCCAGTGTCTGTTGTTCCCATCTCTATATAAGCCATTTTTGAGTTCTGACCTTCATCTCCAATCGTTAATAGTAACCATTCTTGTGTTAGGTATTCTTTTTACTGATTGATGAAACATATTTTTTCCTATAAAGAAACAGCTAAAAGGTAATGATGTAATAATTATTGTCTGATGGGGCTAATTTGTATTTATATAAACAAATATATACGCATACAACAAATTATAACAAATATGGATACACACACATATATATAATCTAGGCATAAATCCTGTTGATATTTTTGTTTTTGGTGGTGGTGATGGCCATAATTACTGTAATGTAATTTATTTGATCAGAGAAAAATGTATTTTTTGATTAGATAAAATTTAGAAAAATATTGAATTTTCTGTGAGAATGCAATACTCTTGTTATAAAATTTTATGTATATGTATTGTATATTTATTTGGAGTAATAGTCCAAAGTTATATTAATCATGATTTCCTTATAAAATATATAGGTAGAAATAAAGCTTATTTTGAATTAAATGTGAATTACCTAATTTATTTCTGAAAATTAGGAGATGATATTAAAATCAATTTATTCTTAAAACATTAGTTCAACTTTTTTTAATGTTATAGAATTTTATAGCCAGTCCTACCCTTTCTTTCTATGAGAAATATTTTCTTTATCTGATTTACTATGAGTTAAAAACAAGAATCAGTACCTTTTGCAGGATTACTTACCGAATCTCATGCTCTATCACCAACTGCGATTTAACAATGGAACTTAAAATAAAGCTTACAATTATTTAAAGTCAAAATAAGACTGAGAAAGAATTTTGTAACACACTAGTAAGTAAACACTTCCTCAAATTAAAAATTACGATGACTCTTAAAGCATAAATTATAATGAGCACATCATAAAGTACTAATGATAGAAATGACATGAATAATATTTAGTCTTTCAGAGTATACTTCTTACCGCTTACCAGATTTAGTGAACATATAGAAATGCTCAAACTGATCTTAATTGAAATGAAGAGGAAGAGACTCAGAGAAGAAATTAAGAGACAATTCCACTAACTTTAAAAAGAAGTAATTCAAAACTATAAATATTTAATGTCTACTATGTGTAGACATTTGAGTGCTGGTAACACATCAAAAGAACAAAATGCTTTCAAGGAATTTGTAGTGTAACAGTTAACACACACATTTACATAAATAGATAACACATAATGAGCAAAAGACTAGTATACATATGTAAGTAAATGGACCAGATATAACTTCAATTGTGTAAAAATTAAGTAGTTACTGATTTATAAAATGCATAATTTATATTGCATTTGACTATGTTTAGTGCCCCAAATCCTACATTGTTTCACACATTTTTTCTCATAGGAAACATTTGTTAAATCAGGTTTGAAATAAAATTGGAAAACATTTATTTATTTATTTATTTATTTATTTATTTGTTTGTTTGTTTATTTATTTATTTATTTATTTATTTGAGTTGGAG